>NC_132884.1:43955941-43960941 GCF_030463535.1 Salminus brasiliensis | reverse complement strand
ATTAACAGTAAATCCACTAAACTAATCTCACTAATTCATTCTTATGCAAATTTCTCTCCAGCGTTCCGTTCCTTTGTTAGAGGCCCTCTTGCCTAATTGCTAGTCCAGAGCTGCTATACTGTTATTCCAGTCTCTACCTCTTAAACAAAGTGCTGGGTAGACCTAAAGTGGGGGAGGAGAGCATTCAACATAATTTCAGGTGAAATTGAGTTAAATGAAAGTCCTGTCTGAGTGTTGGTGTGTCTCAATACTGCAGTCATTGGCTGTCAGTTTTCTTAGCTGGATCAGACCAAGCAGTAAAACATTGTACATCTGTGTAAATCTGGAACACTTTTGTTTTTGTTTGTTTTAAGTTATAATAAGTCATTAAGGAAAGTGTTCATATTATATCCTTCTAAAAGTACATTTATTTGCAAGTAGAACAAAACAGTATTAGTACTCAACAGGACTTAAAACAGGTAAATACTGTCTAGAAAGAAGTAAATTTGTCTTATGATGAACTTTAAACCATAGCAAAGTACACTTTACCCAGACAAAGAACCATGTAGGCATTAATGTGGTTCTTTGAGTTGTAATGAACTCATTAATAGTCTGTACACTCCTGACCCACCATCACATCTACAGTACACTCCTGACCCACCATCACATCTACAGTACACTCCTGACCCACCATCACATCTACAGTACACTCTGACCCACCATCACATCTACAGTACACTCCAGACTGACCCACCATCACATCTACAGTACACTCCTGACCCACCATCACATCTACAGTACACTCCTGACTGACCCACCATCACATCTACAGTACACTCCTGACCCACCATTACATCTGCAGTATGCTCCTGACTGACCCACCATCACATCTACAGTACACTCCTGACCCACCATCACATCTACAGTACACTCCTGACTGACCCACCATCACATCTACAGTACACTCCTGACCCACCATCACATCTACAGTACACTCCTTGTTTACTTTTGGGGTCTTAGTTACAGTAGCAGTGTGTGAAACTATCTCCACCATGTTTGGAAGCTGGACTAGCTCTCATTGTAAGCTTAAGATGCTTCTAAACCGGTGCTCTACTACGCCACCTAGAGGAGATTCAGATCATATAGAAGTGAATTCTAAGACTTCTACACACACCTCAGTCACCACACACACTCACCATGAACACACACACACACTGTTATGGTGCAGAAAGTCTTTAGGGGGAATCTGGAGAAATACCTGTCCGATGGGTGGGGAAATTGGTGGACAGTGTTGCTATGGGAACATGAGAAGATGACCAAAAGCATGTTCTACTGGAACCAGTTTAAGTAAATAAAAAGTTCATGTTAGAGTGAATCCTGCGTTAGTTTGGCCTCACTTTTCTCTGTATACAGGATATATTTTGTTTGTGTGTGTGTGTGTGTGTGTGTGTGTGTGTGTGTGTGCTTGCAAAGGGGGTTTCAGGATGGGCGAGTTCTTGGTTGATGACCGCAGCAGTGTTTTTCAGCTTATGTCTCTCTCTCAGGTCCTCATTACGGAGAGCTACAGGTCCTCTACAGGGACTAATACCCCCCCCCCCTTCAGTCAGCAGCCAGGCAGCACAGGAGAGACTGAACGGAGGGAATGAGTCATTAAAGAAGTGCAGGATGAGGAGCAGGACAGAGGGATGAATCAGGAGTGCAGCACACTCTGCGGAGGCAGGAGGCAGGTGGCAGGTAGAGGAGTGAGAGAGTGTGAGCAGGTAATGCAGAGGGGGGTGAAAGGTCTGCTCATCACATCCTATCTGCACAAACACACACCTTTATGGCATGAGATCACACCAAATCATACACTGTGTGTCCAAATGTTTGTGGACACCCATTTTAATAAATGTACTCAACCACTCTAAGTTGCAAATGCACACACACACACCACACACAGCTTGTCTAGTCCCTGTAGAGACGTACTGCCAATAGAACATGACTTTCTGTTCTCTGGAATGATGGTGAAGCTGCATCAGTACTTTTCCAGTACCACCAGTTGGGGTGGTGATCATCATCAGCCTGACCTCACTAACACTCTTGTCACTGAATGCAATCAAATCCTCACAGCAATGTTCCTTCAAAATCTAGTAGAAAGTCTTCTTCTCTGGACAGTAGAGACAGTTACTCCAACAGAAGCAGGATCAGCTCTTTTAATACCTTGACTTCAGAAGAAACAATGAAACAGTGTCCCAATACTTTTGTATTGTGGTTGCTATAATTGTTGCTAGGTAGTGCTTATGATGTTGCCAAGAAGTTGCTAGGTGGTTGTTATGGAGTTGCTTAGTTGTTTTTAGTGTTGCTAGGTGGTTTCCAAGGTGTTGTTGGACAGTCCAGTTGATTGCTATGTGGTTGATAGGTAGTTGACTGTGGCTGCTATAAGGATGCTAGGTAGTGCCTATAGGGTTGCCAGGTGGTTGACATGGGGTTGCTTAGTGGTTGTTAGGGCAGTTTCTACAATATTCCAGGTGGTTGCTATAGGTTAGCTATGTTGATCGTGGTTGCTATAATGTTGCTGGGTCATGCCTCTGGTTTTGGTAAGTGGTTGCTAGGTGGTTGCTATGTGGTTGCTTAGCGAAAAAAAAGTTTGACTGGGTCAGAACTGGATAAACTGGATAATTAAGCAGTAAACATTAGTTTGACAGGAAGGCCCTCATCACATTTTCTTAAGGTTCCTTCACAGGCAGAACGTCCTGTGGAACCAACTGGTGCCGTACCCCCCCCCCCCCCCTCTCTATCTATCTATCTCTGTGAATGCAGTGGTGTGTGTGATTATTATTTGATGGGAGGACATCCAGTCAAGCAATCGCTCTGTAATCGCACCTGAATGTGACTCCCCCGCACACACACTCACACCCCACCCCCATGCACACACACACACACACACACACACACACTTCCAATGTCACTCTCTGTATCTCAGAGAAGAATCTGAAACACTGGAAAAGTTTCAGTCTGAGCGCAGGTGAGGGGAGTGCACACTCATTACCTCCGTCCTAACCCTTGCACCACCCTTACGGTGTGTGTGTGTGTGTGTGTGTGTGTGTAAATCTGTGTGTCCTTCAAATTGAGTCATGCATACAAACACTTCATTACTGCCTGAAACAGGCGACCCCCATCAACAGTGGTACAGATGTGACGTGCACTGCCAATACCCCCATCTCTCTCTCTCTCACACACACACACACACACACACACACACACACACAGCAGTGTAGATTGCTATGAATATTTAGCAGAATTAGTGTCACCTTACTGTTTAGCCCAGCTGTGCTGATGTCATTTCACTACTCTACTCTAAACACACACACACACACACACACACACACTCATACACACACCTCCATGTACGCATTAATATTAGTGTCACCTACAGTCACGGCCGACTCTCTCACTCACACACACACATACACACACAGACAGTGTGGGCTCAGAGGAGTGCCTGCTCCAGTGTGTGTATATATGTAGTATATGAAATAAAGTCAGCCAGAACATTACAACCAGGTAAAGTGAAAACATCTACTTCAGTGGCTCCTGTCCAGGGGTGGATCTACTAGTCAGTGAGTGAACAGTTCCTGAAGGTATGAAGGTGAAAAATGGACAAGCGTAAGAATCTGAGACACTTTGACAAGAACCAGACTGTGATGTTCTAGATAATAACTGGGTCAGAACATCTCCAGAACATCAGCAAGCAGGTCTTGTGGGGTGTTCCTGGTATGCAGTGGTCAGTATCTACCAAAAGAAGGTTCTCCAAGAAGGAACAACCAGTGAACCTCTGACAGAGTTAATCGATACTCATGGAGGCCCCGCATACCCCACAACTTACAGGACTTAAGGGTCATCTGCTAATGTCAGTCTTGGTACCAGATACTACAAGACATCTTCCAGATACTATAGGTATTGTGGCGTCCATGTCTCAATGGGTCAGAGATGTTGTGTTTGCACAAGAGGGATCTACTCAATATTAGGCAGGTGGTATCAATGTTATTGCTGATTGATGCATATACACAGTATATATAGATGTCTGCATACTTTTGGACATATTAGGCCAGACTCATACAACTCAGCAGCACCTATAAAAATTATGTGGCCTATTTATGAAGTTGTAGGCAGTGGTGTTTCTCAGTGTGGCGCTCCCTGATAAACACTTTACCTCATTAATAAACCAGTACAAATCCATATGTTAATGAGCTCCTGCATATTAATGAGCAAAATGCACCACCTGTTTGTAAATGAGCATCAGTATAATGAACAAACAGATACTCAATTCTATACAGACACAATGCAGACACCTATAGGGGGTGCTCTATTCACTGTTTTACTTTAAAACTCAGACTAGCTAATGGATCCACATGAGTACCAGATCAGCTTGACGATTCAATAAAGTATTCGGACGCAGCCGACCATTGGCAGTTCTTCCAGTAGCCTGACCTCAACACTGCCTCACTGAGCAGATCACTCTCTGGCCTCAGAGCAGCAGTGTTTGGGCATCAATAAACACATAAATACATATATTTAATATAATATGTAGAATAACTGGATGTTGATGTGTTTTTATCATTCTCAAATCAGACAGAATGAAATGCAGCTTGAAGGAGCCATTAAACATAAAGCCTAAACTTCAGGTTCAGGCCACGCCCATTACTGGCTTCATTCTGGAAACAGAGAATGACATTAACCCTTCATTTGTATCTGTTTAATACTGATCATCCCCAAAACTGCGTTCATACTCCGTTAAATTCATCCCCTTAAAGGTTCATTAGGAAAGATAATAGTTCTACATAGAACCACGGCAACTCCTAGAACCATCAGGATGCTTAAATAGTTCTTACCATTTGGTGAAAAAGGCCCATTTTCGCTATATACTAAGCACAGCATGTTCTGTATAGTACTGAGAAAATAGAGCCCCTTTGGTGCTACTATAAAAAAATGATGTAACCAGCCAAGTGGTTCTAAGAGTAGTCAAGGTTCTACTTAGAACA
>NC_132884.1:43943802-43955741 GCF_030463535.1 Salminus brasiliensis | reverse complement strand
TAATGTAGCCAAGTGCCTTCATTATGAGAGCTGTCTGAATACTTTTGGACACGCACTGTGTGTCTACACAGTTTTGTCTTTCAGCTGACTTCTGGAAACAGTTGTGTTTGCGATGTTTTATTCATGTGGAGACGCACATTACAATACCCTGAATGGAAGGAAGTGCTGTTGGAGCTCACTGTCCGGCCCGGCGGTGCCGTGTGTAGGAGTGCGTGTGGCAGGTTGGCAGGTGGTGGTGAGAGCTCCTCTTGGAGAGCAGCTCTGGGTGCAGCGGCGGTGGAGGGAGCTGGTGGTTATCAGGCTGAGGGTAGATGGGCTTTGGTAATCCTGCTTAGTTGATTATACGGCACACTAGAGGCAGCAGCCTCTCATTAGAGCGGCTCTGGGCGGCTCGGCCACGGTCGGCAGCGTCCTTCAGGCTCCGCCACGCACCTCTAACCCCACATTACTGCCTGTCTGCTTGCTCTCCCACTGAGCGAGAGAGAGAGAGAGAGAGAGAGAGAGAGAGAGGCTGCAGGAATAAAGTAGGGAAGAGAAAGCAAAGGAGAGAAAGACCGAAACTGCCTGGAGGAAAGTTTGGTCTGCTGCTTTGTTTAATAGACCGTCTGAGTTCACTTCATCTAAAATACTTCACATTATAAAAGAGTACGTCTGACTTAAGTGACACGTAAGCAAGTCCTGTAATGTCCATTTCTACAGCTGTATAAAATCCAGCCTCTAGCCCTGCAATCTGTCTTTCCTCCACACATCAGTGAAAGAAAGGAGGTTCTGAAGAGCTCACTGAACTCCAGCGTGGTTCTGTATGTAATAGGAGACACAGCTGCACCAACAACAACAAGTCAGCTGGTGAAATTTCCTCCCTCCTAGATCTTCCTCCATCAGCTGTGAGTGGTGTTATTATTGAACAGTGGAAGAGTTTAGGAGGAACAGCTCACAGAGAGCAGCTCAGCCACCGAGTGTCTGTCAGACCACGTAAAGGTACAGAGCGGGGTCAGGGCCGAGTGCTGAGCTCAGAGCAGAGTGCAGAGAAGCCTCCAACTGACTCAGTAACTGCAGCAGAGCCTCCAGACCTGCTGCTGCTGCTGGTAGAGCTTAGAGCAAAGAGGGGGGATCAGCTCCAGATTAATGTTTATGGGTTTAGAATGGGATGGCATACAAGCCACCTGTAGATGGGAACAGTGTGGAGGGTGTCCCCAATACTTTTGTCCATATAGTGTGACATATAGACAATTGCTTCTAGGAAACATTTCATCATTTCATATCCAAACGAGCTTCTCCAGCAGAGCTGACTCCCAGCTAACTTTCATTTCTGTTGTGGGAAACTGAGTCATGTATGACAACAGAAGGTGTGAAATATCTGGTGTGAAACATTTGCCTCCTTATCACATCCAGTTACACAGTGAACACTACAGTCTATAGTTACAGTATTTCTCATTCAGAATTCCTTTATTTATTCCAATAATCGCTGACATGTGATTCCTGTTTTCTTCTGATCATTGATCTTATTCTCCTGTCATGTTCAACGAAAATGTAAAATGACATTTTTTCCATTTGAACGCTGTAAACACACAAACAAACAGAACACAGTTATTAAACCCTTTTATAATACTGTATTCAGGTTTGCCCTTGCTGCAGTAACACAAAATCATCCTCTGTTGTTCCTCAGCCCCTCCGACTCCAATTGCCCCTCCTGAGCTACTGGCAGTTGGTGCCACCTACCTGTGGATCAAGCCGAACGCTAACTCCATCATCGGAGACGGACCAATCATCCTCAAAGAGGTGGAGTATCGACAACTACCGGGAACTGGGCGGAGACGCACATTGTGGACGCGCCCACTTACAAACTGTGGCACCTTGACCCAGATGTGGAGTATGAGATTAAGGTTCTGTTGACCAGACCTGGAGAGGGAGGCACTGGACCCCCAGGACCGCCGCTCATCACGCGTACCAAGTGTGCTGGTATGTAAATCTTTGATTAGATGATGTTTAGACTACAGAAAATGTAGGGGCGCTCTATAATGCTCTATAATGTTTTATATGATCCACACGCTCATTCGGACAGACTGTAATACACTACAGGAAGCGTAGGGGGCGCTCTATAATGCTCTATAATGTTTATATGATCCACACGCTCATTCGGACAGACTGTAACACACTACAGGAAGCGTAGGTGGCGCTCTATAAAGCTCTATAATGTTCATATGATCCACACATCTCATTCTGACAGACTGTAATACACTACAGGAAGCGTAGGGGCGCTCTATAAAGCTCTATAATGTTCATATGATCCACACACTCATTCTGACAGACTGTAATACACTACAGGAAGCATAGGGGGCGCTCTATAATGCTCTATAATGTTCATATGATCCACACGCTCATTCTGACAGACTGTAATACACTACAGGAAGCATAGGGGGCGCTCTATAAAGCTCTATAATGTTCATATGATCAACACACTCATTCTGACAGACTGTAATACACTACAGGAAGCGTAGGGGGTGCTCTATAAAGCTCTATAATGTTCATATGATCAACACACTCATTCTGACAGACTGTAATACACTACAGGAAGCGTAGGGGGTGCTCTATAATGCTCTATAATGTTTATATGATCCACACGCTCATTCGGACAGACTGTAACACACTACAGGAAGCGTAGGTGGCGCTCTATATAGCTCTATAATGTTTATATGATCCACACGCTCATTCGGACAGACTGTAATACACTACAGGAAGCGTAGGTGGCGCTCTATATATCTCTATAATGTTTATATGATCCACACACTCATTCTGACAGACTGTAATACACTACAGGAAAAGCGTAGGGGGCGCTCTATGATGCTCTATAATGTTCATATGATCCACACGCTCATTCTGACAGACTGTAATACACTACAGGAAGCGTAGGGGGAGGCAACATAATGCTCTATAATGATCATATGATCCACACACTCTTTCTGACAGACTGTAATACACTACAGGAAGCATAGGTGGCGCTCTATAATGCTCTATAATGTTCATATGATCCACACACTCATTCTGACAGACTGTAATACACTACAGGAAGCGTAGGGGGCGCTCTATAATGCTCTATAATGATCATATGATCCACACTCTCATTCTGACAGACTGTAATACACTACAGGAAGCATAGGGGGCGCTCTATAATGCTCTATAATGTTCATATGATCCACACGCTAATTCTGACAGACTGTAATACACTACAGGAAGCATAGGGGGCGCTCTATAATGCTCTATAATGTTCATATGATCCACACGCTCATTCTGACAGACTGTAATACACTACAGGAAGCGTAGGGGGCGCTCCTATAATGCTCTATAATGTTCATATGATCCACACGCTCATTCTGACAGACTGTAATACACTACAGGAAGCGTAGGGGGCGCTCTATAATGCTCTATAATGTTCATATGATCCACACGCTCATTCTGACAGACTTTATTACACTACAGGAAGTGTAGTATATAGTATATAATAATATATAAATTATTATATATAAATAATAGTCAGTAAGCAAGTTGATTGTGGACATATTCATTAGTTTTTCCCCTAGTTAACAATTTAATGAGGATGCTTTAGTTAAAAGGCAGAACACTCTGGGGTTTTGACATTAAAAATGAGTTTTGTTTCAGTGTTGAAGCGAACTGAAGGGTAAAGCAGATTTTTAGGGATTTTTAATAAGCTGGGTTTTGACAGGCGGTCAGTGAAATGCCTCTCCTGTATCTCAGCTCCCTTACATCTCTTCAATCGTGGCCCTGTGGGCATCGTGATACTACAGCGAGGAGGCTTTCCCTTCCATCTGTCTCTTTGTCCAACACTTTGCAGTGTCCCTGGGCTTCACGCTCACAAGCAATAAAAGCAGTAACAGTGGTTGGGGGACTGGTCAAGGGACACAGTACGGCGGATACTGTGGTGTTGGGGGGGGGGGATTGGAGGACAGGGGAGAGCGCAGGCGAGCGAGAGAGAATGTGAGGTTAACTCAGATCGCTGGAGACGTCACGTCTGCTCAGACTGCACTGATGTAGTGGCAAAGTCACAGCCAGCTCCAGTCCTACAGCTTTACTCAGGTTTACGTTGTTTTAATATTACAGTCAGGTTATTTTCACCCAGTTGAGTCGACTCCAACCAAATAGCCCATAGTCTGAGACCACCATGTGACTTACTGACCCCGTGGTTAATCACACAAACTGTGCTGAGAACCACCTACACAGCACATCATACCCTAACAGGCTGAGGTCATCATAAATAAAGATAAATAATAATAAAGATGAATAAATGAATAAATGCTCCAAATAATGTTATTACAGCTTATTTGCAGGCACTCTCCACAACTGAGATTTTCTAAGGGTTAATTGTTTTGTCCTGTAACCCCCCATATTTCACACCTCCAATAGCAGTGGTAGCTCTGTCCAGTCCAGCGCTCGTCCTCCGTCCACTCTTTAGAAAGACAGACAGAGCGCAGAGACAGAGAGTCAGAATCCTGTAAGTCTGTGAGTACAGTGCAATAACAGCCGTCTGCCAGCCGTCCTGCCTGCGCCGAGAGAGGCTGAAATCAGGGCTAATGATGATTGAGACGGGGAGAGAGAGAGGGAGAGAGTGGGGGCGAGAGAGGTAGCAGTAATTTTAGGGTGTAATTATGAACGCAGTGGGGAGGCCTGCAGGGACGGATGAAGAAGACTGAGACACACTTGATTTGATATAGTGACAGATAATGAGATGAGAGAGAGAGAGAGAGAGAGAGAGAGAGAGAGCGCAGATGAGTGAACCACAGGAAGTAAGTGTGATCCAGGTGAAGGAGCTAAGTGTGTGTGTGTGTGTGTGTGCTCCAGGTGAGGGTTATGATGAAGGAGCTTCAGTCTGGCACTGATGGCTCAGCGGGAGAGAGACACTGATCAGCACAGTTTTTTTCACCTTTCTCTGTCTCTCTCTCTCTCTCTCTCTCTCATCCCCTCCATCGCACTCTCTGTGTTTTTTTATGATATTTCTGTTACACACACACACACACACACACACACACACACACACACACACACACATATAACTGTGTTGCTTTATTGTTATTTTATTAAGGCGTTTGTAGAAGGTTAGAACACACTCTTCATTAAAGACTAATGAGGCCTACATTTCCCATCAGCCCAGAGACGGCTCTTAGGTGGTTGAGCGACCTTCACACTTAACTCTCTCTCTTTACCGGTAACACTGATCCGAGAACTGAATCCGCCCAGATTTACAGACATGAGCAGTGAGCAGACTCCGCTTCAGTGGAGGTGCTACTCTCAACAAACCGGGTTCTACACAGCACTCAAACAGGGTTCTACACAATATTCAAAAAGGGTTCTACACAACACTCAATCAGGGTTCTACACAGTATTCAATCAGGGTTTTACACCATACTCAATCAGGGTTCTACACAGAACTCAAACAGGGTGCTACACAGAACTCAAACAGGGTGCTACACAGAACTAAAATAGGGTTCTACACAGTATTCAAACAGGGTTCTACACAGCACTTAAAATGGTTCTATGTGAGCTGAAACACTAACGGTGCTGTGTATGATAGACTTTTGAAGGTTTCTACACAAAAGCATCTACAAAAGTTTTTTTCTTTGTTGAGGGACAAAATGTAACCCAGGCTACAAACAATGGAACCATTTAACTCCGAAACCCTTTAACCTCTGTATGAGCCCACACTTCATTACGGCCATCGTTTACAACAGTTGTATAGGCCCTAAAATAGAACCCTGTGGGACTTCACAAAATCTGGTAAGATGAATGGCTACACAATAGTTTAGGATTAATCACTGAATCATTAACCTGGGTTTAAGGGGGTTAAGCCGGCTACCATGGTTCTATATAAAACCTCTGGCTTCACTAATGAACTCTTTAAGAAGTTTTTTTAAGAGTGTAAAAACAAATCACTTATTAACAGACAATGGTTTTAAATAGAACCATAAATACTTGCTTAAATAGTTCTTTTTTTGGTTCTGATGTGCTTCACATGGTTGGAAACATTTTGTAGATGTAGATCTAGAGTAGAACCTTTTAAAATGAAGAGAATGAGTGAGAAAGACAACATCATCTACTCATGCATTTATGCTCAATATTTATTCATTCACCCAATTTAATATAAAAAATATATTATATATACTAGAGCTTTATACTAGTGCTCTATACTAGAGCTCTATACTAGTGCTTTATACTAGTGCTTTATACTAGTGCTCTATATTAGAGCTCTATATTAGAGCTTTATACTTAGTGCCTCTATACTAGAGCTTTATACTAGTGCTCTATACTAGTGCTCTATACTAGAGCTTTATACTAGGTGCTCTATACTAGAGCTTTATACTAGTGCTCTATATTAGTGCTCTATATTAGAGCTTTATACTAGTGCTCTATTACTAGAGCTTTATACTAGTGCTCTATACTAGAGCTTTATACTAGTGCTCTATATTAGTGCTCTATATTAGAGCTTTATACTAGTGCTCTATACTAGTGCTCTATACTAGAGCTTTATACTCGTGCTTTAATACTAGTGCTCTATACTAGTGCTTTATACTAGTGCTCTATACTAGAGCTTTATACTAGTGCTCTATACTAGAGCTCTATACTAGTGCTTTATACTACTAGTGCTTTATACTAGTGCTCTATATTAGAGCTCTATACTAGTGCTTTATACTAGTGCTTTATACTAGAGCTCTATACTAGTGCTTTATACTAGTGCTTTATACTAGTGCTCTATATTAGAGCTTTATACTAGTGCTCTATACTAGTGCTCTATACTAGAGCTTTATACTAGTGCTCTATACTAGAGCTTTATACTAGTGCTCTATACTAGAGCTTTATACTAGTGCTCTATATTAGTGCTCTATACTAGAGCTTTATACTAGTGCTCTATACTAGTGCTTTATACTAGTGCTCTATACTAGAGCTTTATACTAGTGCTATATACTAGAGCTTTATACTAGTGCTTTATACTAGTGCTCTATACTAGTGCTCTATACTAGAGCTTTATACTAGTGCTTTATACTAGAGCTTTATACTAGTGCTTTATACTAGTGCTCTATACTAGAGCTTTATACTAGTGCTCTATACTAGAGCTTTATACTAGTGCTCTATACTAGTGCTCTATACTAGTGCTTTATACTAGTGCTTTATACTAGAGCTTTATACTAGAGCTTTATACTAGTGCTCTATACTAGTGCTTTATACTAGAGCTCTATACTAGTGCTTTATACTAGTGCTCTATACTAGTGCTTTATACTAGAGCTTTATACTAGTGCTCTATACTAGAGCTTTATACTAGTGCTCTATACTAGAGCTTTATACTAGTGCTCTATACTAGTGCTTTATACTAGTGCTTTATACTAGTGCTCTATACTAGAGCTCTATACTAGTGCTCTATACTAGAGCTTTATACTAGTGCTCTATACTAGTGCTCTATACTAGTGCTTTATACTAGAGCTTTATACTAGTGCTCTATACTAGTGCTCTATACTAGTGCTTTATACTAGTGCTCTATACTAGTGCTTTATACTAGAGCTTTATACTAGTGCTCTATACTAGAGCTTTATACTAGTGCTCTATACTAGAGCTTTATACTAGTGCTCTATACTAGTGCTTTATACTAGTGCTTTATACTAGTGCTCTATACTAGAGCTCTATACTAGTGCTCTATACTAGAGCTTTATACTAGTGCTCTATACTAGTGCTCTATACTAGTGCTTTATACTAGAGCTTTATACTAGTGCTCTATACTAGTGCTCTATACTAGTGCTTTATACTAGTGCTCTATACTAGAGCTCTATACTAGTGCTCTATACTAGAGCTTTATACTAGTGCTCTATACTAGTGCTCTATACTAGAGCTTTATACTAGTGCTCTATACTAGTGCTCTATACTAGTGATTTATACTAGTGCTTTATACTAGTGCTCTATACTAGAGCTCTATACTAGTGATTTATACTAGTGCTTTATACTAGAGCTTTAAACTAGAGCTTTGAAAACAGCAGTTTACAAAATCAGCCCTCTGTGTGTTTTCTAAAAGAGCTGTCCTGAAAATGTACAAAACCCTGCACACACAAACACACACACACACACACACACACATACACACACACACACACACAGCCCACTGTTCACGGTTTGATACGCAGGCCTCATTTTCAGCTTTCTCTGAGAGAGGCGGGAAAAGGCCTCAGTCAGGACTTCTCAAACGGAGGGAGAACCAAAACTAATTTAGAGGAAGTGGGCGAGCGACAGGGCGAGGAGATGGGAGAGAGCTCGCACATTTGAATGGAAATTGTGTAATTCCTCTTAGATCTTTCCTGCACTGCGTGTGTGTGTGTGTGTGTGTGTGCACGTTTCCCCTCAGGTGTGAATGATGTGCTAATTCAGTGGATTCAGGTCTCTTCACTATAGGTATTCTTCATTCACTCACCTCAGACGATCCTGCTTCTTGCTGCTGCCTCTGGTCATCCTCGTTGTTCCATTTCCGTTAGAGCAGGAGGGGAGGACGGCTGTGTGTACACAGCAGAGCGTGGTGCAGCAGAGAGCATGTATCATTTCTGCATGCACCATCTAATGAATGCATTCAGCTATAAGTGCTTTAAGTTGCACCCATTGCTGACATGGATGTGCAAATGCACACACACAGCTTGTCTAGTTCCAGGAGAGAAGTACTGCCAGTGAGCCCATTTCTGTTAGCAGGTCATTTCACGTCTGACCGAGCCCAAACAAACACAGCACAGTCCAGCTTTGAGGCGTTCTGCCGTGTTCCTCAGCCCCACAGCTCCAAAACAAACACAGCCATCCCTGGGTTTACATACATTTCAGACCAAGCACACACTAAGATCTGCATGGATCCAGGCAGTCTGAAGGGTAGAGGGTCCCAATTTTACAGCCTTAGCTCACTGGGACACCTGCCCATTCATCTTTTCTTCGGAAATCAAGGGTATTAAAGAGTTTCTCCTGTCTCTACTGTCCAGAGAAGAATACCTTCTACTAGATTCTGGAGGAGCATTGCTGTGAGGATTTGATTGCACTCAGCAACAAGAGTGTTAGTGAGGTCAGGATGATGATCACCACCCCACCTCATCATCCCCAACTCATCCTAAAAGTACTGGGTGGAGCTCCTCCACCATCATTCCAGAGAACACAGTTCCTCCACTGCTCCACAGCTCCTCAATGCTGGGGGGCTTTATACCCCTCTAGCCCACACCTGGCATTATTAGGCAGCATGGTGCCAATAGGGTCATGATGTTGATCTGCTCCAGAGAGTCCTATTCTAATGGCAGTACTTCTTCTCTACAGGGACTAGACAAGCTGTGTGTGCACATCTTTGCACATCTGTGTCAGCAATGGGTGCAGCCTAAAGTAGCTGAATACATTTATTAGAAGGGGTGTCCACAAACATTTGGACATATAGTGTAAGGATGACTGAGTCTTAGTGTTCTGGAATGGATTATTGGGGGATGTCTGTAATAAATAATAATAAAACCTTGTATCTCCATTTCTGCGTTTTCCACTTTTTCTCTATAATGAGAGTCTGGCAGTTCTTCTTTAAACGGTGTCACAGACCTTTTTAACTCTGTAACCAATCACAGAATGTCGCATCATGATCCATCACATGACCCAACAGACATACAGGAAATGACAAAAAAACTCTAAAGTGATGCAGGTCGGTCTTTAACCTCGTCCCACACAGGGGTTAGTGCTGTGTGTTAAACGCAGGGGTGGAGAGCTTCTCCACAGATCAGGAGGTTGGCTGTGAGTGTAAATGTGACGTCCCCCAGTACTGATGAGATCTCTAATATCGGCCCACCAGCAGTCCCACATTCATCATCTTCAGCTTCAGTCGGGATGTTGTTATTGACAGAGGGCTGAAATCAGACTAATGTGTGCAGGTCGAACGAGAGACACACAGGCAGAGAGAGAGAGAGAGAGAGAGAGATCTGACTGCTCATTGATGAGTGTGATTATGGCTTCTATTAAAGACTCCTCGTGAGTGTGTGTGTGTGTGTGTGTGTGTTATGTGTGTGTGTGTGTGTGTGTGTGTGTGTGTGTGTGTGTGTGTGTGGGGGAGCATGTGTGTGAGATCGATGCGGAAGCTGCTGTCTGTTTTCATCATATCAGACTCAGCCAGGCGTTTCAGGAGCGAGCGGGCGAGAGAGAGCGCGAGTGAGTGAGAGAGAAAGAGAGAGAGAGCAGGGGGAGGGGGATGAGGGATTGAGGGGAGGTGAAGCGCGGCTGGGAGAACATGTGTTTTGTGAAGTGGCGGCAGTGTTTACCTGTCAGACACACACACACACACACACACACACACACGCAGAGTGACGGCAGTGTTCACCTGTCAGAGCCCGAGCAGATTGAAGCAGACAGGTGTGGAGGGCTTGGTCAGGTGAGGGCCGCCTGAGGTGAATGTGTGTGTGTGTGTGTGTGTGTGTGTGTGTGTAACACAGGCAGCTGTTGTGAACCAACCAAATACAAGCTGAACCTGAACTACACTCCAAAAAATGAAGCTGCTGCAAAGGGTTCTTTGATGATATCACAGGAGAGATTTGCTTCCATAAGCAATCATATTGGCAACAAGTGTGTGTGTGTGTGTGTGTGTGTGAAAAATATTTTATTTAGTTTAATAAAAAAATCTAGATGATACACTTTATGTCCAAATGTTTGTGGACACCCCTTCAAATGAAGGCATGCATCTACCTTACGTTGCACCCATTGCTGACCCAGATGTGCAAATGCACACACACACAGCTTGTCTAGTTCCTGTAGTGAAGTGCTGCCAATAGAATAGGACTCTCTGGAGAAGATCAACATCATGACCCTATTGGCTCCATGCTGCCTAATGCCAGGCGTGGACTAGAGGGGTATAAAGCCCCCCAGCATTGAGGAGCTGTGGAGCAGTGGAAGAACTGTGTTCTCTGGAATGATGGTGGTGGAGCTCCATCCAGTACTTTTGGATGGGATGAGGTGGGGTGGTGATCATCATCAACATCCAACCTCCTGACCTCAGTAACGCTCTTGTTGCTGCATGCAATCAAATCCTCACAGCAATGCTCCTCTAGCTACTCCAACAAAAGCAGGAGAAACTCCTGCAGTGGTGCTGGCAAACCAGTCTTCTCTGTTGGCTTTGTTTAATGACTATTTATGATTTTAGACACAGCGCTGCATTAATAGCTTTTGGTCGGCTGTGTGTCGGACAGTCACGGCTCCCCCCGCCATCTTTGTTCTGAATGATGATTAAAGTGTATTCATCAACGGTGGAGCTCGTGTTGTGAGCTTCATATTAAACACCAGTTTCACCTGGTATCACGTTGAGCACGAAATGCAGATTTAATAAGCGGCAAAAATCAAGCAGAGCCCATTCCTTACAGCCTTATTTACTGAAGGCCTTTTTTTTTTTTTGGCCTTTATGTCGTAGACATCTGAGAACATGATATTCACAGCTATTTATCTGGCCAGTAATGGTGCATTTACTTCAAAAACAATATTGGAAAAGATTATTATTAATTATCCAGCTTTCACCATTTCCAATGTCTTATGGATAAGGCCCAGTGCTTGCAGCTCCTGTCCAGTGAGGGGCAGTACTTTAGGTTGAACCGGACCTTCAGATGGGTTCTGGGGTATGCAAAATAGAATAGGTTGTATTTTGCACTCATTCTTAGATAATGTTAGTGAGGGAACCCATCACTATCTCTAATCATCAGATTAAGACATGAAGGAAAACCTGAACATTGCTGCACACAAACATGGCAGCATGTGACTGGATGAATAAATATTCAGCAGCAAGCAGAAATAACCCACACTAAGAGAGAATGGGCTGAGTATTACGTGACTTGCAGTCAATTTAATCCTGAGAGCTCATCATATCTCCCTACACCAGTACGTGTTTACCAGTATGGCTGTGCAGA
>NC_132884.1:43911302-43938802 GCF_030463535.1 Salminus brasiliensis | reverse complement strand
ACAGTAGTGGTGCCCTCTGTGTTCTATGAGGTGTTTTAAAGAACCTCTTTTTATTGTTTTTAATCTATTCAATCTGGCAACATCTTTAAAAGGTCCTTAATCTTCATGGTTTGTCACAGAAACACTGTCTTTACTAAGGAACCCTTGCAGAACCCTGTAATAGCGAATGAAAAACGTGTTGAAGGTTCTTTAATGCCCCTTAAAAAAAAAAAAAAAAAAAAAACTATATAGAACCAGAAAGGGTACCACTATTGTTACTGCTGAGTCACGGCTCCCCATCGCTCTGCTATTCAGTACAGGAAAGGTTCAGATGTTCACTACACTCAAGGCAAAAAGGGTTCTTTGGCTCTTTTTTGGTGCTAAAATAATGTTTAAGGGTTCTTTAAAGAACGTTCTGGCTAATTATGTACTGCACTGTGTTTGGCAGGTTCATATACACTATATTAACACACTAACCCGTTTTATACTAACAGGAAGTGATGAAGTGTTGCTATGGCAACATACCTCACTGATGCCGTTGCTGCTGCACTTGCGGCATAATTTTAGACTTAATTTTAGCTTCGGCGAAACCACACCAGAACCGCTTTGTCCTCGGTGAATGTTGTGTGAGTTATTGGAGCTAAAACCTCAAAGTTCATGACTGTGTAAGCATTTAATTTCGGACAGTAAAATCAGTATATAAATATTCCTGTATGTTTCCATTGTTTTGGACAGTAGAGACACTAGCATTACTGCTACTGAGTGCTGATTGGCTGATTGGCTGATGCTAGTGTTATTGCTAGTTATGACACAATAGCTTGGCATGGTGGTAACTATAGCCGGCAGTGAATGTCCTGGCCAGCTAATGCTATGCTAATGTTCAATGGGAATGTGTTTGCAGGGTTAAATATGATCATTATTACAATAAAAAATACAGATTTCTTTAATCAGTGAATAATTACTCCCCTGTCTGATCATGGCGACAGCCGTAAAGCGATTAGCACTCACCGACAAGTCTTATAACTGGAGCTGTAAGGCTTTATAACACCTAAATGCTCTTATTAACCTAATAAGTTTGGACTCACTCGGGAGCGCTCTCTAGTGTCCGACAAACCCGAAAGTGTTAATTCTCTGACCACACTCAGAAACTGACCGGTTCTAAGTATACTCAACCAGTTTGTACAGAAGTACCTGTATTCACTGAATAATCCACCTTACTGTGTAATACGCCGTGCTGCATTAAGGGGTTAATAATAATTAATACTACACACTCAAAAACGAATTAGTATCCAGTTGAGACAAACACTCTGCCTGTCTCTGTTCCTTTATATACAGGTCAAAGCTCTTGTAGACGGTTCTGCACAGAGCTTTGACCTGTTGCAGACGGTTCTCCTTTAATGGTTCTTTGTCTGGTTAAATGGTTCTTCATTTCATTACATTGATAGTTTTTTTATAGAACCTTTAGAAAAAGAACCCTTTTTACTACTATATAGAACCTATATTTATTAGAATGTAAAACCTGAACACCATTTTATTACTATCTCCACTTTACACTTCAGTTCTGTATGTTCTGTGTTCTGTATGTTCACTAAAGAACCCTTATGGAACCCTTCTGAGGAGTCTGAAGAGTTTACACACAAAATCAAGACTGTGATGACTGGTGTGGTATATTCATTGGCTAATGCAACTGTTCATAGGCCTGAAGGAATGGTAAGGAGTTGAGGAATAATATGTTGAGGCCCATGGGATAGACTTGGAAAGGAGAGTGAGATCCGTTCCCAGACCTAATGTGAGAAACTGTACATGAACTGAATGACCATTCGATGCTGTGTAGATTGGACATACTTCTGGGTGTACATAACTGAGATGTTAAGAGATCCAGCTGTGTCTTCAGCACGTAGGCCACGTAAGTAATGGTGGGGGCTAATGAATATTCCTTATGGAGGAAATGCAGACATCCAGCATATGAGAACAGTCCAACAACATATGATGTATAGTAGGGTATAAAGCGTAAGGTATTGAGAGAGAGAGAGGAGAGAGAGACGAGAGGCACCCAGAATTGGCGGACTCTCTCCACACTGTACTTTTGATTGGAATAAAATGTTTCATTGTTACACCTGAAGAACAGTGGCTTCGAGTCTTCTTTTTCAACAACGTCCGCCTCTGAAAAGCTATCCACGACACTGGTTAAAGGGTTCCTACCCTGTTCTTTGTAAAAAAAACTTTTTGTAAGAGTTTCCCTGCATGTGTTTATTTTATATATATTTATAACCTCTATAAAAGGTTCCACTTATAGTAGCAACAAACAAAGTATTCCAGTCTTGTTATAAGTAAAAGTAAATATAGAAAGCAGACGAGCGCATCCCTCTAACACTCCTACCTCTACATTCTCCTCCCTGTGCAGCACGGCTCACCTGTAAGAGCTCTGGAGAGGAGCATAAAGCCATGAATGTGATGGTGAATGTACTTTAATCAGGTCCTCTGTTATTTGGTTGAGTCTGTATTTGGTCGGCATGTTGATTCGGTCAGGATGCCCCAGCCGACTCTGCGCTGTAATCTCATTTTAGCGGCCGCGGCCCGCGCTGGACGTTTTAAATAAGTCTTTGGAGGAGACTGATTGACTCTTGTCGTTCTGCCGGATCGATTAGAGGAGATTAAGTTTGTGCGCTTCATAAAAATACAGCGCACGCTTTCAAAACACTGAACTCAATAACACTGCGCTGAATAATAGATGGGAATATTTTATTGTTTGATTTTATTGATTCGCTGCTTTTTTCCAGCGGTAAGAGTCTTGGCTCGGCGGCGGCTTTTCGCTTTTGTTATTGGGAGATTGCTTTTAACAAACAGAGATTAATGTCATTGAGAAGTCATTCTGACAGCAATCTACAGCTTGGCAAAGAGATGGACGAAGAGAGAGAGAAAGAGCGCGAAAGCGTGAGAGAGAGCGAGAGAGAAAGGAGACCTATAATACATATTAATTTCCCTCTTTCATATACAAGGAAACTACTCAGGCAAACACTTGGCGAAAACCATTTCCTCTGAAATTCTTTTGTTATCCGTCTCCTGCCTCCGTTTATTAACACTAAATACTTCAAAGCTGAATCTCGGATCGCTCTTATGAAGGCCGCACCCCTTCGGGACCGCGCGGGTGTGGATTCCTGAGGAATTGGTTTTTCTAGCAGCACCAGTGGCTATAAATCAAACATTAAGGATGAATAAATCAACATGTTTACACCGGAGACGGATCCGAAAGCTTTTAACGTAAATGTGACGAGTTGTCCCGTCGAGGGTCTCTTCATTAAAAATGAATAGTGAATAGTGAACAGTGCGGCTCCTCCACAGGCCTGTAAGATCAGTTTCTGATCCGTTAGCGCACAAAACAGAAGGTAAAGACGGACCGTCACCGCGAACAGTACAGTAACCCACCATCGAATGAAGCCACTTCAGGTCAATGTTAAAGGAACACAAGGGGGTTTATTCTGTAGGACCTTTATTACATAACCGCAGTTCTGTCGTGTGAACATCAGATAATCTGATTACTAATTATAATTCCTTCCTTCTCTTTCTCATCCATACTTTCTTTCTTTCCTCTTCACTTCCCTTTCTTCCTTTCATCTTTTCTTCCTTCTCTTTCTCATCCATACTTTCTTTACATACTTGTTCTTTCTTTCTTTGTTCTTTCTTTCTTTTTTCTTTCTTTCTTTCTTTCTTCTCTTTCTTTCTTTCTTTCTTTCTTCTCTTTCTCATTCATATGTTCTTTCTTTCATTCTTTCTTTTCTTTCTTTCTTTCTTTCTTTCTTTCTTCTCTTTCTCATTCATATGTTCTTTCTTTCATTCTTTCTTTTCTTTCTTTCTTTCTTTCTTTCTTTCTTTCTTTCTTTCTTCTCTTTCTCATTCATATGTTCTTTCTTTCATTCTTTCTTTTCTTTCTTCCCTTTTTTCTTTCTTTCGTTCTTACTTCCCTTTCTCATCCATCCTTTCTTTCTGTCTTCTATTTCTTTCTTTCTTATTTTCTTTCTTACTTCTCTTTCTTTCTTTCTTTCTTTCTTTTTTTCTCATCCATACTTCCCCGTTCTAGTTACAGACTAAACAGCAATGGCTATTGTGCATAACAGGGTGGTAACAGAGTGTGTATTGTGAATTCTTAATTCCATTATTATTCATTTTCTTATAGCAGAGCTTCAGATATGTACTAATAAAGTCTGTAACAACTAAAGCTTAATGCAGAGTAAAAAAATGCTTTAGAAATATCTAATTCAGACTTTATTGATCAAAGAACCTTAATTTGTGTTGCTTAAAATAACGTCACAGAAACAGGACTCGGTGCTGGAAGTGTGGGAAGAGGCGAAATGTGGATCACAGGAATATTTTCCCTTAATTAACTGCCGTGTCTTGGCGGAGAGGGAGTGAAAGGCAGCTGATAGTCGGAGTCGAGGCCCCAGAAGGAGTCGGCTGATGGAGGATGTGTATGGCTCTGGGTGATGTTTAATGAACTCGCAATGATCAGGAGTTCTGATACCAAAAAACAGCCCTCGAGGACGCCGGCGAGCCATGAGTGAGAGAGCGGGCGATAGTGGGCCTGTAGCTCTGGGTGGTCTCCCACTGCGGGGCTCTGAGAACAGCATGTTTTCGTGAACCTTGAAAGAAAGTAAAACGAGATGATTTCCCTGAAATCAAGGGCATTACCCAGCCTCCCTTTACTGCAATAACAGCGTCTTGTCTTCTGGGAAGGCTTTACACTAGATGCAGGAACATTGCTGTGAGGAGTATTTCATTGCATTCAGCCCTGAGAGTGAGAACATCATTTAGGCAGCCCAACATCTCTCAAAAGTGAAGGAATCATGGGTCTAGCGCCTCTGCTGGCTGGTTGCAGTATTATGTGTAGCTCCGCCTATCCCCATATGTCTTAGTGAGCCAACTCCGCCCATTTTCCATATCATTTTCCTTGTCTAAACTGTCCTTCCATCTCCAGTGTCTCCAAATCCCAGCAGTTAATTCTTCCTGTGCTGACATCGGCCCAATTTTTATTTCCCCCCAGAAATCAGTTTAACTCTGCGTAAGAAGATCGTAAGAAGGTGGGGCTGCACTTAGGAATGAAGTGATTGACAGCTTTGGCTGGAAGAGAGCGGTCTGCCAAATGATTAGGCGAGTCTGTCTGGCTCAGCCTCTGGTCTCTGCTCGACTCCGATTGCAAATTTGAGAACATGGCAAACAGTTATGGCTTCATTTCTGGAGAGAGGAAGGGGACAGCATCCATGTTTTCTACAGTCATTGCTCCAACCCATCCCAAAGCTTTTGGTTGGAGCTCAGTCTCTCCAGATTGCTGGGGGTCTTTTATACCCCGCTCATGTTTTCATGGCTGCTCCAGAATGTCCCATTCTATTGGTCACTTCTTTTCCACGGAGACTGTACAAGCTCTGTGTAAATGTCTGTGTATGCAGTGGTTCACCTTACATAGTTTAGATGTGGAGAAAGTCATTCAGAGAGGGATTGAAACCCTCCATGCTAGAAAAACCTACCAGTTAGAATTATTCACAGTGGTGGTGAATAAAACCAGACGTCTGGCAGGTTTGGAGTGGTAAAGTGGGGGAAAGCACCACCTCTGGTTTTGGCGAGGCCAGGAGAGCGATACCTCGCTGACTGCACTGTCACAACTGTAAAGTTTGGTGGAGGAGGGATAATGCTATGGGTTTTTTTTTAGATGTTGGCCTATGGAACCCTTAGTAAAGGGAAATCCTAATGCTTTTTGGATAACTGTATGCTTCTAGGGATGGAAAATGCAGGTCTTAAAAGTAGAAATCCACCACAGTTCCATTTCTTGTAGCTTCCAAGTTTATGGAAAAAATTGAGGAAGGCTCTTTTTTTTGCTCCAGCAAGGTCCATAGAGGTGTGGTTCGCTGATTTGGGTGGTGTGGAAGAACTTGACTGGCCTACACAGAGCCCTAATCTCATCCCCATCCCACACTTTTGGGTTGAACTAGAACAGAGATTGCTAGCCATGCTCTCTCTTTCAACCTCAGTGTCCCAATAGTTTTGTCCATATAGTGTAGCTACAGCACTCTGCAGAGCTGCTCTCTATAACAGTTCCATGCTCGTGTGTGTGGTGTTGTGTGTAATGATGTGTTAATCAGTCACTGGTGATGGCCACTGTCTCTGCATGAGTGCTGCTGATGATCCAGGCTGTAGGAGGGGGTTGTGATGGGGGGCTCTGTGTTTGGGTGACACTGCCCTGTCGCTAGTCCACTCTGCATTAAGGGACTGAATGGAACAAGGAGTGTTTAATTGCCGGCTCTCATAATTGCCTTCAGTGAATTGTTTCCAGGCAACGCATCCTAAACATCATCATCCCGGTTTGATGACTGGAGGAAAATGAAGAAAGGACGTCTTGATTATATGCGGGCGAGCGTTCGCCTGGAGGGAGGAGAGGGATTTGTTCAGCTGTCAGAATCGCGGAGGAGATTCAGGATCTCTTGACAACTGGGTGTTTTTTTCACTAAATGTCTGATATTTTAAGAGCTCACTCGCTCACTCACTCGCTCACTCACTCACTACTGCTACTGTTTAACAGTTCAGTGAGAGAGAGAAAGAGAGAGAGAGAGAGAGAGAGAGATAGAGAGAGGTTGAGTTAGAGAGGAGAAAAAATGAAGGAAGATATAACCTATAGCAGTTTAGCCCCACCCATCAATTTACAGCAGTTTAGCCCCACCCATCAATTTACAGCAGTTTAGCCCCACCCATCAACTTACAGCAGTTTAGCTCCACACAGTCAGCCTACAGCAGTTTAGGCCCACCCATTCAGCCTACAACAGTGTAGCCTGGCCAAACAATCAGAACCAAGCTTGTTTATGTAAGGAGGCACCGCCTCTTTATTTAAATGAAATGAAATTAAAAAGCTTTTCTGTATGATCAGCAGTGTGTGTGTGTGTGTGTGTGGGTGTGTGTATGAGAGAGAGAGAGACTCAAATTCACTGACTGAGTCTGAAGTGATGTCTTTGAGGGGGGAGCGAGGCGGGGGGGGGGGTTGTAGAGAGAAAGAACATCCCCTTCTTCTTCATCCTCTTTGAAGCTGTCACCTTGTCTGACGTGCATGACTGCCGGTAGCGCGCTGACCAGAGCAGCCTGACAGGTATAGATGCCCTCGCTCTCTCCAGACGCACACACACACACACACACATACACACACACACACACACACACTCTGGGCATGACCACCATACTGTGACCACACTGAGGGGGATAGAAATGAGAGTCAGAGGGAGCTGAAAGGAGCTGCTTCTCCAGTACTCTGATCCGGATTCAGACCTGCAGTTAGATTCAGATCAGACCAGCTCTCTGTACTGTACCATACTCTGTGACATCCCAGAAACTACTGGACCTCACAATGATCTTGCCATCTCCTTTGAGAACTCACTGGTCACTCCATCTACAGAAGCTGGAAGCCTTGCTGCATTCTCTCTTCACTGGCTTCCTGTAGCTGCTGCCCTCATCAGATTCAGACCCCTGACTCTGGCCTACAAAGCCGAGACTGGACCAGCCAGCCCCTCCGTACTTGATGGCAATGGTCAAAACGCTGATCTGCACCGAGAGCCCTTCCAGCTTCAAGTATGGCTCGGCTCGACCCGCCATCCTTTAAGATCCACGGAAGATGAGACGTCCAGACTTTTTACTGTCCTGTACGGAAGTGGTGGAACGAACTTCCCCTGGGTGTCCGAACAGCAGAGTCCAACACTCGCTGTCCTCAAACCCAGACTGAAGACCCTCCTCTTCTGAGAGTACTCAGGTGAAGAGAAGAGTATTATGGTCTCCATATTGACTTGTGTTTAGTAGAGTCTAAGATTAGAGGATCTGAATTTTAGTCTATTTAAACTAGCTGAGCTTCTTCTTCAGTAAATAGTGAAGCTCTTCTGTAAGTCGCTCTCTGATAAACAATGTAGATCTTCAGTGTAGATGTAAATGACTTGAAAAGAGCCCAAATTCACCCTTTTATTTTGTTCTCCCAGTTAACAATATTCTACAATGTTCTAGAATGTTCTCCAATGTTCTCCCCTCATTCAGATACATACTGTGATAGAAAGGCAGAACCTGTTCTACTGGTGCATCTCGTTGTGGAACAGTAGGAAGCTGACTGGCAGCATGTCGGCTGGCGTTTTTGGGGAATGTTGAGTCGGCATTCTGTGGACATTATCTTCTGTTCGGGTCTGTATCCCTGTCAGAATTCCCGTCTGTTCCCTTTAGAACCTTCACTGCAGCTTTTGCGTGTTGGGCAGTGGAGCTGTATTAGAGCGAGGTGGAGAGTCGGCAGCAGGCATGGTAACTCGGACCTCCTGCAGCTTCCTGATCCCTGAATAACAATGGGCTCCGTGGCCTTTTCCAGACGAGGTCATTCGGGAGAGAGCGGAGCGGGTCGCTCGGTGGGAGAGGAATAACAATATTGTAACCTTTTTCCTGCGTCTGATTAAGCTATCAATTAAAATTTATGTCGTGAGACAGCACGCGAGGAGGCTGCGGGGGTCCGGGTCCTCTCCAATTGGAATGTTTTTTTTTTCCGCAAGAATAATTAAAACTAACGACTTGCCCTCTAAAGCGGCCGAGTCAGCATGTTTGGACTCATTAGTTTGTGAATTTCAAATTGAAATGAACGGAACATGGTCACGGGTTAGCAGACACTTTGTTTCTGAGAACGTTCCGGCTCAGGCACTGGTGTCAGCTGTTCTTCTGGGAACTTTCCTACGATAGAAGAATACTGTTATCTCACAGGCTGAACTGAAGGTCAGAAGAACTTTTTGGTCCAAAGACTTCCCACTGTTTCCTGTATCATCGGATATTCATTAGACATTAAACATTAAAACCACTGACATCTGAAGTGAATGATCTCTTTCTAATCTCCTGTCGAGGGGTGGATCTACTAGTCAGTGAACAGTCAGTTCCTGAAGGTGATGAAGCAGGAAAAATGAACCAGACTGTGATGTTCTAGACAATGACTGGGTCAGAACATCTCCAGAACATCAGCAAGCAGGTCTTGTGGGGGGTTCCCGGTATGCAGTGGTCAGTACCACCTACCAAAAGTGCTGCAAGGAACTAAACTCCAAGTTTCTCACTGATACTCATGGAGGCTCCGCCCACCTCACACCTTACAGGACTTAAAGGATCTGCTGCTAATGTTAGTCTTGGTGCCGAAGAGCACAGCAGGACTCCTTCAGAGGTCTTGTGGAGTCTCAACGGGTCAGAGCAGGGGGACCTACACTATACATAATTTTTAATTCTGAAAAAGGATTTTTAAGAATATCTTTTAGATGTTTTCAGTGCATTTAAAGGTTCTTGGAGTTGTCATGGTTCTATAGTGAGCATGCCTTAATAAAAGAGCCCTTGAAGAATGCCCTTTTTAAAGTTGGACCCTATGTAGTGTAGACTGGAATATCCTAAGCTGTAAGTAGTGTGTACTGCCAATGTAATTTCAGTTATTGTTCAAAGTCATATCTGTCCTACAGGATGTCTCTGTAACTCCAGCAGACTGGATTATGGGATTTGCTGTATTGACAGATCTGTACTGAGCTCAGATAATCAATATCACTGCTGACAGCAGGCCTTGACTCTCTGATCACTGTTCTGACCTGCTTTCCCGTGCTGATTTACCATCCTGCTCTTTCCAGCGTGTCAGCTACAGAATTAAAAGTATGAGTATCAATAATCTGCATACAGGGCGTCTCTCTGGATCATGGTTAACTAGTGCCTGAAGCTGGAATATGGAATGTTATGCAAACATTAGAATATGAATATGTTAAATCATGTTAAATCGAGTCTATATACATATGATATTTCTCATTTTGAGATTTTGTAGTCAGAATGTTCTAAGATTAAATAATTTATTACTGTTTTATTCCATTAATTTTGACTCTTCAATAAATAACGTTAAAACACATAAAATATTCTATAATGAGGTGATTAATCTTACAATATTCTAACAACAGTTTTAAAATAGATAGTGTGTGACACAACATTGTTTAACCCCTCATACATACCGTTTACATTTACTCAAGTAATTGTAATGCGATCAGTAGTTAATTTATGTAATTACACATTGTTTTTATTTTATTTCTTATGAATTATTGCCATTACGTTTTTGTTATTATATTATTGTTTTTATTATTTTTAGTTTTCTCTGCTGTTTGAACAATGTAGCTGCTTCTGTACAATATGTAAATAATTGAATTGATCAATAGGAGCAAAGTAGAAACATTGACTTTCATTCAGAGTTCAGAACATTCATGCCACTTGTTTTTCATTGGACAGTGACCATATGTGTCAAATATGAAACCTCTCATTTGCTACGTGGATCATTTCTGCTATTGTGGAGTTACACCAACCTCCTTCAATATGTCACCTTTACACTATAACGCAGTTATTACATCCCCAGGCTGCTCCTCTCAGTTCCAGATCGTTACTGTTCCTCATATTAAACCAGAACAGTCCATCAGAGACACAAGAATCTCTCCCACCAGCGTTCCCGTCAGAATCACAGTGAGGTTCCTTCTTTCTCTCCGACCCTCGAGTCTGAAAGCACTTTAGCTCTCAGTCGCGAGCGGCGATGCCAGTGCACAGCGGTTCAGACTCTCGCTCCCGGCCTCGGCCTAATGTCCCCCAAACTCCCACAGAGCACATGCATATAATCAAATATAATCACGTCCTCCTGTTGCTTCAAATCAAGATTCTGAGTGAAACACACCACACTCCATCATTCCCTCACTCCTGCCTACTGTTAGATATATCATGATCCTCATTGCATGAGGTTATTGCGGTAGGAGGGCGAGAGAGAGAGAGCGGGAGGGGAGGGGGGATTCTGCTGTTCTCTTGTTGTCCTCTAGCGAGGTTTAAACGATTGGTTTGAGATTGACTGGGGAAGGAAAAGGGTGATTGCTTTTTTCCGGCCTGTCCTCGAGCGTTCAGATGAAGGCGGTTCAATAACAAAAAAGGGTCTTTAGATTGAGAGTCCCAGCAGTCCATTCCATTTCTAGCATTCTAAATATTGCTCTTTTCTTCCCTCTCTCTCCTTTGTAGCTCTGAATGGAGGGGATCCAGTCTTAAAAAAGATATTTTAAAAGGTTCTGAACGCTCTGAAAAGGTGTGTATATTAACGCTGTCAACGTTAAAAAAGATTAGCGCATTAAAGTTTGCAGATTAATTGTGTGCATTAAAGTGTTAACCTTTTTGTACCGTAAAATAAACCTCTTACCAAGTTTGACCTCACCTTCCTCACCGTAGGTCGCTCTCCTGACAGAGCCTTTTATTTAGCGGTGTAAACACAGCGTCGCTACTGTTGAGCTATGAGGGTAAATTGCACTTAATTAATGCTGAAATATGGATTAAATCTCATTTTAACTTGTAATTAATCATAATTGATCACAAAATAGTGTTGTTGTAACTTTTTAATCGATTGACACCACTAATATAAACCAATTATATAAAAGCCACCTGGATTAAAAATGGCACTACAGTGTTCCAGACAGCACTTTAATAGCAAGTACATTTTCAAAGTCAACATCAATGATTTGTCGGTAGATATCAAATACACACTTTTGACTTTTGTTTATTTAGTAAATGCTGCACGTATGAATATTTAACTTCTTCAGACTGGTACTTGGTGGAACCCCCATTTGCAGCAGTACCAGTGTTAAGCAACTCACTGACTGGGAAGGAATGTCACCTGGTCTTCCTGCAGATCTGCTCTGGTGGTTCAGGCTGGTTGGATGGCGCTTGTGTGAGTTTCGAAATAGTTCCTCACATTCTCTATTGGACAGAGCTCTGATCTTAAAGGTGCTTTATTATTTAAAGGTCACATCTCTGTTAAACAGGTTCTTTGTGGAACCAAAAGTGGTTCTTCTATGCAGGTTTTTGAAGAACCTTTTGCAGCACCTTTATTTTTAAGAGTAGGCAGTGCTCAGTGATGCAATGCATCTTAAAGTTCCTCACAGTTAATATTGCAGCTCTTACTGGAAGGTCCAAACACTTCATAGAATAGGACTCTCTGGAGCAGATCATCATCATGACCCTATTGGCTCCATGCTGCCTAATGCCAGGCGTGGGCTAGAGGGGTATAAAGCCCCCCAGCATTGAGGAGCTGTGGAGCAGTGGAAGAACTGTGTTCTCTGGAATGATGGTGGTGGAGCTTCATCCAGTACTTTTGGGATGAGTTGGGGACGTGGTCATCATCCAACATTCTGACCTCACTTACACTCTTGTCGCTGAATGCAATCAAATCCTCACAGCAATGCTCCTCCAGAATCTAGTAGAAAGTCTTCTTCTCTGGACAGTAGAGGCAGTTACTCCAACAAAAGCAGGATCAACGCTTTATTTCCCTTGATTTCAGAAGAAACAATGAATGAGCAGGTGTCCCAATTCTTTTGTCCATTTTCTGTATCTTTTATCAGTGCAGACTTGGATCTTCCAAAGCACACAGCTGTTGAACACTTATGCACCCAGAACATCTACCAATGTTTATTTGAGAGCATAGAACCAGCTACTGCTCAGGAATCTGAGTCTGAGACCTCAGAGCTGAAGTTGTCAGGTCTCTGAGTGGTGGACAGGTTCAGCACTGAGGACACTAAGTAGACCCCTATGTGACTCAGCAGGCCATGTGTGTGGATGAGGAGATGGGGTAGCTCCTGCCTTTCGAGCACACGGCCTCTCTTTATAGGGTCCACATTCTTTATAAAGCTCTTAACTGCATCTTCAATCACCTCCATCGTCCAGGACCCTGTCCTTGTACAAAAGCCATCGTTGACCGCTGCTCATAACAGTAGCCGAGTGTGATAAGATGTCTCTGGGTCTCTGGGATGGGCTGTGAGCTGTAAAGCTCTCTCACTGCTGCTTTAACTCTAGCTGAATGCCCTCGCTTCAACCTGCAGTCAGTTTCACAAGACTTCTCCATTGTTCTTCAAGGCTGCAATGTCCTTCAGGTCCTTTGTTAGCCAACAGATACATCATGAGCCATGCTGTTCCCTCAGAGCTCTCCATTAGTGATCAGAGTGTAAACACTGTAATCCGGATCAGACTGAAGGAGTCTAAGATCAGATTTACTGCTTTTATTCAAGAAAAATGAACACTATTAGAGCTTCATACTGAATATTAGTGTTATTAGAGCTTCATACTGGATATTAATGTTATTAGAACTTCATACTGGATATTAATGTTATTAGAGCTTCATACTGGATATTAATGTTATTAGAGCTTCATTCTGGATATTAATGTTATTAGAACTTCATACTGAATATTAGTGTTATTAGAGCTTCATACTGGATATTAATGTTATTAGAGCTTCATACTGGATATTAATGCTATTAGAGCTTCATACTGGATATTAATGCTATTAGAGCTTCATACTGGATATTAATGCTATTAGAACTTCATACTGGATATTAATGTTATTAGAACTTCATACTGGATATTAATGTTATTAGAGCTTCATACTGGATATTAATGTTATTAGAACTTCATACTGGATATTAATGCTATTAGAGCTTCATACTGGATATTAATGCTATTAGAACTTCATACTGGATATTAATATTATTAGAACTTCATACTGGATATTAATGTTATTAGAACTTCATGCTGGATATTAATGTTATTAGAACTTCATGCTGGATATTAATGTTATTAGAACTGAGTCACTGGGATTACTATATTACTGAGTATTTTAAATGCTGAAAGAAACTGGAGTAATTAAGGCTCTACACAGAGGGAAATGTAGCATCTGTTCACAGCTTTGTGAATCTGGTTTGTTTGAGAGTGTGTCACTCTGTGGGGTGATGAGAGTCTTCAGGAGGCCCGGGCTCTGTTGTTCTGTGCTCCAGGTTCTGATACTGAGTAAATTATTCAGCACTCTGGTTCTCTCTGGCTCGTTTGATGTGTTCTGTTTGGCTGATCTCGGTTTTAGACGCCTCTCCTCTGTCTCAGACAGCTGATTGCTGTTCTTTTTGGTAAAGTGTGAGTTGTGGTAACTGATGGTGACCGATTTCAGCCCTCGATTATCCTGGAATGAAAAGGTTAGCGAGTCTTCCTTCAGCAGGACAGGTGTAAAGTGCAGCTCTGCAGAAACAGAGGTGTTATCTGGGGTGTGGAGCGCTGGGGCTTTGAGCTAATGCACTCACAGACCCCGCTGCTTTTGTTGTGGCAAGATCTAGCTCACCTGGAGCAGCTTCTCACGAGATTCCTCCCCCACAACAGCGCCGGACGATATACATCTGCCTATATCTGTCCATCACAGCAATGTCTACATTAGCATTTGTAGAATTTGGCCAAGTGACTTACAGTCTAGGCAAAGGTAGGAGGATGTCACTGTTTACAATGAGATTTGTTTTGGAGCAAATGTGTAATTATTTACAAACAAAAATATAAACAATATTTAAAAAAAATAATTCACAATATTCTCTTACTAAACCACACATCTTAAATGTTTTAAAGGAGAATCCCAGCAATTTGTAAACAGTTAAGACTCATTCAGAGCGGGAGTTTGGTGGGTTTGGTGTGAAACGCTCAGTTCTAGATAAGCTCCCCAAGTCAGAACACAGTGTTCTACAGTGGAGGTGAAGGGAAGCAGACGTCTGAAGCTGCACAGAAAGTTCTTCACCTAATGCCTGATGACTGAGACACTGTTCTACCAGAGTTCTGAGAAGAGCTCGGATCTAGAACCTGCTTTTAAAATCAGATCATTAAAATGGTGGAGGGATACATGCTGCAGGGTGTGGTGCGGCTACAGAAAGTAGTCCCTAAAGAGAACTGCATTAGTTGAGATTCTCCACTATTTTACCCTCATCATCATCATCATCATTATTCCATATAAAACTCAGAAGACTCGTGGAGCTTCACTGATGAGTTTGGAAATAAAATATGCGCTGGATCTGTGTTGTAGTCATGGCGATCAACGCCTTGTTCCATTGACCACCACTGTACAGAAATCACAAAATTCACACCAAATCAAAGGAATTCCTAAGTTATAGAAAGTGACTCATACTGGTGATTGACAGTGCTTATCTATTTAAAGGAGGGTAAGAGATACTTCTGTATATAATGGTCCATTATTTGCTGCTATTTACGTGTCCAATTACATCACTGAAAGATCTATTGACTTCTTTTGACAGCCCTGCATGTTGTAGTCATGGTGACCCCTGCTTAGTAGCTAATGGTGAACAGTTTGCTGGAACTGCACTGGTTTATACTAATAAACAAATGTTTGAGTATATGGTTGTACTGTAGGTGTGATATACAGGCTTGACCTATCCACTTCGCTTAACTGGCTGCTCACTCATCAAAAATTGGGAGACAGTGTTGCTATGGAAACATTAGAGGATGACTAAAGGCATGTTCTACTGAAACCAGTTTAAGTGCATACAGTCATTCCACTCTGAAAGTATTGTGATTTTTTTTTATTATATTTTAATCAGTATCGTCCAGCTCTAAGCCTCATACTGGAAGTCAGAGCCTCCTCCTCCTCTCTCTCTCTTCCCAAAGAAAGCCGCGAGCAGAAAGAGCAGGCAGACGACCGTTGACCCATCCTATTTTTATGTTTTTGTGTTTTCCCTCATTCAATCTTTCTCTTCTTCTATCTCTCCGCCGGTGTCTCTCGCCCTCGTCTGAATTGCCCCGTTTAAAGTACCTATGCAGCTGGGCCTTTTGGACACCCATTGATATGTTTATTGCTTGCAATTTCCTCACTTGCCCCATGCAGGGGGGGTGCGCAGTGGGAGCGGAGGAGTTGTGATAAATGTTGCGGTGCACTTGAGCTCGGGGAGATCGCGGCGAAGCGCCGCGGCGGCGAAGCACAAGATTGATTTCTTTTCGCCGTTCCTCCCCAGTGCCTGCGATTAATGACCCTCTCTGCTTGCCATCCGTCAGCTCTTCCCCTATCCCAGCCCTCACCCGGGCTCTGAAAACCCACCGATGCCACTTTGTTGAACTCCTGAACCCCTCCTCTCTAAAACTCCCATTCCTACAGACCCTGCCACCCGCAGATCATTAGCATATCGCTAACATACTTACATTCCCCTCTTTGCTTCAGATTAATGACGTTGCTCTTGCCCTCCACCTGTTCACCAGCAAAGCCTCGAGCCCTCGCTACCGTCCCACAGTGGGGGGCCGAAGTGTATGGACATGTTCCCTCGCCAGCCCAAAGCCGGAACAGAGCTGTAACTCAAGCAGACGTGCTGAAAGGGTGAATTAGCCGTATAGGATTTTCCATCTCAAATTAGCAGTCATTTTAGATTAGGGCCGAAAACCCGCCCTGATTAGGGGCAGATTAGCCATAATCAGGCCCTTGGAAACGAGGGATTTGGGGCTTCTCTTGTTCAGCATTATTTTCTATTGGTTTTTCTGGGATTAGGCTGCGGACACAAAGCTAAGGATGCTGAAGAGGCTCGTTTTCTGCTCTCTGAAGGACCGGGAAGTGAATCGCTTGGCAAGCACACCAGAGGCCGCAAAGAGGCCGCAAAGTCTTTTCTGTGCGAAACTGTCAGCGAGATCAGGAGAAAATAAGAAAGCGAGTGAGGATGGAAGAAATACTGCTGATGGATTCGCATTGTGAGATGCCCAACAAGCAGATAGTCCAACCTAAACTTGCTCACAGTGCAATAAGACTGAAGAGGCTTCATTAAAGGGTTCAAATTTAAACAAAGTCATTCAGAATCATTCCGATTGGAAACTGTTCTACAGTGGAGGTGAAGGGAAGCAGACGTCTGAAGCTCTACTAAAAGCTCCTCACAGAAAATTCTTCACCTAATGGTGATGAAGACGCTGCCTGATGCCTGAGACACTGTTCTACCAGAGTTCTGAGAAGAGTTCGGCTCTAGAACCTGCTTTTAGAACCAGATCATTAAAATGGTGGAGGGATACATGCTGCAGGGTGTAGTGCGGCTACAGAAAGTAGTCCCTAAAGAAAACTGCATTAGTTGAGATTCTCCACTATTTTACCTTCATCATCATCATCATCATCATCATTCCATATAAAACTCAGAAGACTCGTGTAGCTGCACTGGTGGGTTTGGATAGGAAATAAATTATGGGCTGTATCTGTGTTGTAGTCATGGCGACCGATGCCTTGTTCCATTTACCAATACTGTTAATAAATCACATACAAGTTTCAAGCCTCCACTCTGAACTATTGAATTCTGCAGAAATTTTTGAAAGTCAATGAAATTTCCCTTCATCCAAAGAAAGTGACTCATACTGATCATTGTTAATTGTTGATTATGTGTGTAAAGGGCAGTAATTTGCATTAAATTAAAACTTTTCTTCTGCCTTTTCAGGTACAGTCGAACATTTCTATTGTGGAACTCTGTTGTACCACTGTTGGATACTTGTTCACCACTATATATATATATATTATGTACGTTTCTGTGTCAGTACACCAGAGCTGTTCATGTGTCGGCATTTCTAAGGCCTGGAACTTCTACAATGGGCACTCCTGAGAGATCTGGGGAACTTGTAAGCTTCTAAAGACGCTAAACCCTCCTTTCACATTTAACTCCCTTAAGGTACAGCGGAAGATAAACTGAAAGGAAGCTTCTGGCCTTCTTTATGTGATTGCTCTAATCTAGAGGAATTAGCAGGACATTGAGGACAAACCGATTTACATGTTACAACCCCACTGCAGGCAGATCACAGCTACAGCTCCATTTACTGTTTCTCTGAAAATCGGGTATTTTCTTGTATGTCGTGCTGCTTTACAATGAGACTACCATTATGAAGTGCTCCAGAGTGGGAATTATTCATACTACCTTACTTCAGTAGAAATGTTGGTTATCTATGCTTTACTGGAGTAATTATTTTCTCAGACGACTTTTTACTTCTACTTCTCACATTTACACCCAATTATCTGAACTTTCTCCTCCTTACTTTTTAAAAACAGCCTCGTTCCTCCTATTTCATTTCCCTTTGTTTTCATTCCGGCTTGTCATCCTTCAACGAACAACAAATTAAAAAAACCCTCTCCAGAAACATCTCTCCATCCGGAAACCCACCATTCATACCATTCTGACTCCCTATTGGTTTATAATAGATCCATCACACCTGCACACGTCCCGTCACTCTCCAGCAGCTCACAGCAGACGTCTGTAGTCTAGTATGAAGACTGTGTCCGTGGCAGAGACTCAAGAGAGCTGCAGTGAAACGTTCCGACTGAGCCCCACATTTACACTCCAATAAAGCTTATTGATCACACGCCTCTGAAGTCTGACTTTCTGCAGCGTTACAGAACTTCTAGACAACGACTCCTCATATTTTCCTCCATGAAGCTCATGTTAATGCTCAGTAGAGCACAGAGACGCTCCTTTAATAGAGCTGATATTACTGAAATGCTTCATTTTCAATGGGCAGATCTGCAGCTGAAACAGGAGCCTAGTGCAGCCCAACATTTTTAACATCAACATTTTAATAGAACATTCTCCTCATTATGACTTTTAGAGAAATGGGTTTTGGGGAGGGGGGGGGGGGTAGTGCACTATAGACCCCTGTGATGCGGCCTAAGCTTTCAGCCTTTGTTTTCCTTCCATTACTTTTATTTTCTACTTGAAGTGGTTCTGAAACCAGTACTTTTACACTTTTACTGGAGTAAAAAGCTTAAGTTGATGCTTCAGCTTCTATAGTCTAAGTTTTTTAAACCCTAGTATCTCCACTCACTTCTACATGAGGAATATATGTCAATACTTTTCACATCTTTATTTAGATGATAAAAACCTCGTTCATTAGTATCATCAGTTCTATCACATAAATAAAAGGTCAACGGGGAGCTGCACTTTTCCAACTGTGCCTCTCTGACTAATGTTGGATTGGATTGGATTTGTGTCTTGAACTGGCCCAGAAAATGTTCTACCTCAGACCCAAAGTTTGTTCCGGTTTGCGTCTGGAGTAGTCCTACATCGTTTATAATAGTTTATTAAACAGCAGTTAACATGAGCTCTTCCTTCTTCCTTCTTCTTCATCTCCCTCCTCAGATCCAGTGAATGGTCCTCAGAACGTGAAAGTGGTGGACGTCCGTGCGAGGCAGCTGAGGCTGGAGTGGGATCTGTTCACGTATGCCGTGACGCGCTGCCACAGCTTTAACCTGACCGTGCAGTACCAGTATATATTCAACCAGCAGGAGTTTGCAGCTGAGGAGCTGATCCCCACCTCTTCCCACTACATCCTGAGAGGCTTGCGGCCTTTCGTGACGGTCAGGCTGAGGCTGGTGTTGGCCAACCCTGAGGGCAGCAAGGAGAGTGAGGAGATTGTCAAACAGACAGAGGAGGACGGTAAGTTAGCAAGAAAGAAACACTGTACTGTATATATATATATATATATATATATATATATATATATATATAGAGAGAGAGAGAGAGCTTAGATACTTATTTGGGTTTATTCTAATGTTATATAGAGTTAATTACAGGTAGACGCTCTCACTGACCACTGACTTTATGTTTATTTGGGTTTATTCTAATGTTATGTAGAGTTAATTACAGGTAGACACTCTCACTGACCACTGACTTTATGTTTATTTGGGTTTATTCTAATGTTATATAGGGTTTATTACAGGTAGACACTCTCACTGACCACTGACTTTATGATTATTTGGGTTTATTCTAATGTTATATAGAGTTAATTACAGGTAGACACTCTCACTGACCACTGACTTTATGTTTATTTGGGTTTATTCTAATGTTATATAGAGTTAATTACAGGTAGACACTCTCACTGACCACTGACTTTATGTTTATTTGGGTTTATTCTAATGTTATATAGAGTTAATTACAGGTAGACACTCTCACTGACCACTGGCTTTATGTTTATTTGGGTTTATTCTAATGTTATGTAGAGTTAATTACAGGTAGACACTCTCAGATCCACTGGCCATATGTAAATTAGTTTTAATTCTAGTGGTATATACACTTGCTGAGTTAAGCTTTGCTTTAATAAAGCATGTATACTGTACTGTACACATTAGGACCAAAAGTGTCTCACTTTTGAAATGATCAGATCTCAGCGTTTATCTCTCAGACATGCAGAGGAAACATCTCCGTGTTGTATCAGTAGACTAGAATGAGATGATTTACACTGAAATTTGCGCGACGGCTCCAATTAATCTGGCACAGCGAAGGTCGTCTTCTCTATCAAGGACGGAGTGCAGAAAATAAGTGTTACTAGAATTGAATAAGAATCAGTGCTTCCCTCGATGAGATGCTGCTCTTGTCGGACTGCGAGCGGATGTAATTGACAATGGTGTGAAAGATTGGTTGATTGCATGCCGTCCTGAAGGATGTGTGTTTGCTGTGAGGTCAAAGCCAGTACATCAAAGCTGGAGGTTTGTTTGATACAGGGACCATGAAAGCTTGTTGCTGGTAATCAGGCGGCCTGCAAATGAGTAAAGGCTTTTTTAAGCACTGTGTCTTCCACAGAAAGCCTGAGGTAGAAGAGAAGAGTAAGACGGAAGAAGAAGTGATCCCATATGAGCCCTCAGCGGCGAGATAGAGGAGGGTAACACGTCGATAGAGGGGGTAAAATGTTGCCTATTGCAACTTCTTTGAAGCCTAATGTCCTGCATTAGGGAACGTGGTATAATGACCCACACTGAGAGCCGTAGCTGCCACGGGCTAATTGGCTTCACAACGGTGAAGCGCGCGCGAGAGAGAGAGAGGGCTTGCGGTTTTGTGTTTGCCGTCTTTATCTTTAGGCTTCTTTTAAGCAGCTCTTGGGGCCGGTTCTTCAGAGAGTTAAGAATCCTTCGGTTTTGTTTTTGAGCTTTTGTGTGGAACCTCTTGCATGTTGGTGTCAATGGTGCTCTGAGTTCTGCGGTCTCTCAGAGTCGAGTGCCGGCTGTTTACTGAACAAACGGACAGCTCTATTCAGAACAGAACCTCTCACTTTTGTGTTGCGGTGGTAAATTAAAACCTTCTCACAAAACAACCGCAAACCGGTTCCGTATGTTTTATAGTGTCAAACTCTTTGTGCAAATAAACAGAAGTGATCCAAACTGGTGAATTACTGGGTTATATTTCCTATTTAAAAGTTAAAATAGAAGCACTGTAGTATTGATCCTAACGAGAATTGCAGAGAATCCCAAAAACCCTGTTAATGCATTCATAATGCATTAAAGAGTAAATATATTTATGATGTATTATATGTCATACTTAATCACGTACAATATAATATAGCTATATGCATAACACTTTATAAAACAAGAGGTTATAATCCAGTATAAAGTGTAGTTTAGTGTAATATAACGCATAAAAGTTTTATGGCAAGGAACAGTATGCTATAATGCATTATATACAGCATTATGAAATTATACTCAAGATAGAGTATTCTCGAGATATACTGTATACTTGCTTTATAGTATAAGTATTATGGCTATATATATATATATATATATATATATATATATATATATATATATAGTTCCTCAAGGACCTATAGGTCTACATGGACCCATTAAAGAGCCCACATTTTACTCTGGAAAGTATTAACAAATAACAAAATATTGAATCTCCAAACTGGGAACCTTACTGCAAGATTACAATAAATAAGTAAGTTTGCAAGTAAATCAAAAAATAAATAATTGGAAGGCAGTGTAATTAGATTGTAATTTTGGAAGTTTCTTGGTCTATTGATCATTAAATGCTCATACAGTGTAAAAGCAGCTGGATATTATGTCAAAAAATGAAATCAAATATAAAACAGCGGAGCTGCAAGAGTTTGCTCTGTCAGTGGTGATGTAGAGGAGCCGTTACAGCTTAATTGAAGAACCCATTTCTTTTAAGTATCGTCCAGCTGGCTATCTGAAATCTCAGGATTGTAAAATTTCAATTAATAAGTTCTTTTTTATTCCTTGCTGTCTTTAATTGCTGGTCTGTGTTCCACACAGCACTTTTATGATACACAGTTTTATTTCCCTTGAAGAAAAATGAGGCTGGTGAGAGTTGAGGACAAATGCTAACTGAACACGGATGACTGACATTTCATAAGTTCTCATATGCACTGATTAGCTGACTGATATTCTGAGATGAAGGAGTGTAAATATATTCCAGCACATGAGCGTGACACTGATTGATTGATTGATTGAACTGTAAGCAGATTTGTAACTGACGAGATGTTTCCACACTTGCTGATTCCAACAATAGAGGTACTGTCCGTCCTTCTGTTCAAATAATCAGTGCAGTTGTAATATTAGAGACTGTATCTACTGTAATACCACTAACCTATAGTTAGTGTTTACCTGTAATTAACTCTATATAACATTAGAATACACCCAAATACACATAAAGTCAGTGGTCAGTGAGAGTGTCTACCTGTAATTAACTCTATATAACATTAGAATAAACCTTAATAAACATAAAGTCAGTGGTCAGTGAGAGTGTCTACCTGTAATTAACTCTATATAACATTAGAATAAACCCAAAGACACATAAAGTCAGTGGTCACTAAGAATGTCAACCTGTAATTAACTCTATATAACATTAGAATAAACCCACATAATCATAAAGTCAGTGGTCAGTGAGAGTGTCTACCTATAATTAACTCTATATAACATTAGAATAAACCCTAATAAACATAAAGTCAGTGGTCAGCGAGAGTGTCTACCTGTAATTAACTCTATATAACATTAGAATAAACCCTAATAAACATAAAGTCAGTGGTCACTGAGAATGTCTACCTGTAATTAACTCTATATAACATTAGAATAAACCCAAATAAACATAAAGTCAGTGGTCAGTGAGAGTGTCTACCTGTAATTAACTCTATATAACATTAGAATAAACCCAAATAAACATAAAGTCAGTGGTCAGCGAGAGTGTCTACCTGTAATTAACTCTATATAACATTAGAATAAACCCAAATAAACATAAAGTCAGTGGTCAGTGAGAATGTCTACCTGTAATTAACTCTATATAACATTAGAATAAACCCAAATAAACATAGTCAGTGGTCAGTGAGAGTGTCTACCTGTAATTAACTCTATATAACATTAGAATAAACCCAAATAAACATAAAGTCAGTGGTCAGTGGGTCAGACTGTGCTGTTGGTCAGTAAAGTTACTGAGATGCTGATTAGTAGATCACAGGTTTGGGGGCTGATCTTCTCTGTGAACTCCAGACACTGTATGGACGTGTTCAGCTCCACCAGCAGCTCCCCTGATTCACTGTAATGAAGGACTGAGAAGATAAACTGGGTGTTGGATGGGAACTGGGAATACTGGGCCTTCCTTCAGAAGCGCACATGGAACAGTTACAACAGCCATGATCACAGTGGGTTATTTATCAGCACATAAACAGCAGCTGCTCCAAAACTTACGTCAACAATGAGTGCACATTGAAGAACAGCTGATTTCACTCTTTAAAAGGACTGTCTGAATACTTTTGGACATTTAGCGTACACGAGTTGAGGATAATGATGCACAGTTTTATTGTTTAAGAGAGAATGGAAACTCATGGGGATGGGAATGCTGTCCTGATGTTTGCTGTGTTGGTGTAGAGAGAAGCCCGGGGTGAATCTACATCAGGATCCTTGCTCTGATTTAGAGTAATGATATATAAACAGAGCAGTAACACTCAACTCTTCATTAATAACTGCAACTGATTCAAATTAAGTAAGTTGGGATGTAATTAATCCAACCTCAAAACTCCAAACCTGCGGCAGCACGGCAGAAGCTGCCGTGGCTGATCTTCTGTGTGTATCGGTGATCAATGCAGCCAGGAACAGTTAACCAATAGAACATCAGCGAACCTCAGTGTGTCTTAGGGACAGTAATAAAGGACTGAACGAGGTTTTGGGTGATTTGTTCATGAGGGCATTCTACACTCTAGACAATAAAGGTACTACAAAAGGTTCTTTGAGCGGTGTCATTGAAGAACCACTTTCGGTTCCCTAAAGAAGTATTTTTGTAACAGTGATGTGACCTTTAAATGGAAAAAGAACCTTTATATCAAGAGAAAGTTTTTTTCTGCACACTCACACATCTCTGACAAACATGGTTCTTTATGGAACCAAAAGTGGGTCCTACTTCTACCATTCATAGCACAAACATTTATCTTGGCATTTAAATTTAGTTTAAAGTGCAAATTTTTCTCTTTCTCTTAATTTTAGTGTGTTTTAAGGACTTAATTATTATTTAATTCCACTGGAAGAATTGAGTAATTATACCTAAATAAAACCTAATATCAGTAGAAGGTCACATAAAAAAACAAACATTATGTATATATGATGAATTATTATTATTATACATTATGAATATATTTTATATAGATATATTACACACACACACACACACACACACACACATATATATATATATATATATATATATATATATATATATATATATAAATGAACAATGCTCCAAAATTACAAAATTAATTACTTGTAATAAAATCTTTTCTTTAGTTTTCCATTGAACATTAAGAATGTCCTTCTGGAAAGCTGCTGTGCTGGAGATAGGAGGGTTTGATGTGTGTGAGACGTGCCGGGTCTCTGTAGTAAACAGTACAGTATGAGTGGATGTGAGGAGATGAGGGATGCGGAGACGGAGAGATTTGTGCAGGAAGGCTCAAACTGATTAAAAGTGAAAGATTTTCCTGATGAATTGGTTACATAAACAGTCCTGACAATCTGAATCAGTGACAAAGTAACATTATCCATTATTCAGTCATGCCGATGGTGTTTTGAAGTTTTGATCATAAATTAATTTTAATGCACATCTCTCTGATCTCTCTGGTTACTCAATTCAGCCGTTAGCGTAATGAACAGTGAACTGATTGAATGTAAAAGAGAAGTGATGTATTAATAACCAGCCTGTTAGTAAGCAGCACTACATCCATACTGCGTCACACATATTAGACTTGCTGTACCACTTTATAAAAACACTACCCTTATATAGGCTAATTAATAGTTATTTATTTATCATAAACAGATTATAGATCATTAATAACCAGTTAAAACACAAATAAAAAGGTCAACAGTGATCAACCAGTGTTTAACCTCTCAGCTTCAGCAGATCTTCCTCAATAGGTTTCTGCTATTGAACCCCAATCAGTATCAGTCTTTTGCCTACAGATCTTCATCTGACCACCTTGTTTCCTCCTGTTTAGTGTTTAGAGTCCACTTATTAATCAGTTATTAACACTAATAAACAGCAGAAAGTCTCTTATTGTAAAGATCGGCACTGCTGAAAATGTAAAGCTCATCAACATCGCCCAGAGCTCAGACTGTGAGAGTAATCTCTTCATATGTTAATGAGCTGATCATATGATTATTGGTGAGTTCAACTGTAGTCAGGTATTAACAGAGCTCTGCTGAATCTGACAGGCTGATGGAGAACCCACAGTAAGATCAGCATCCAGCAACATCTGAGCTTTAACAGTGTGGAGGAATGTGGAGCTAACAGTTATTCCTTTTATTACTGTGTTAGAACTGATTGTTGAGGACTTATGAAGTGTTTATGACCTCATTAATAACTATTAATAAACCATTTTTAAGAGTATATAATGACCAAACTCACTGAAACAATGCAGACATTGCTTATTTAACTTTCTCTATTCATAAATCCTTTATACGTTTGTGTGTTTTTCAAGCATAAGCCACAACAGATTGGTCTCAAAGAAACGTGACGTGAAGCGTACTCCTTTCTTCTCAAATTAATAAATAAATAAACAAATGCAGCAATATGGAGCTTCACAAACGGAGCTGATGAAAGACCTTCTCATCTAATCTTCTCCTCTCATTTGATGTGTTTTAGTTAAAAGGAAATCTCATCGCCGGCCACATTATTGCTTCCCAGCCTCTGAAAAGGAAAGCAGAAACAATGTTTTCCAGATTGAGGCGGATTCGTGAGCGACGCTTAATTCGGAAATTTCCCGGAGGGTAACGGGAAAGCGCTCCGCATCCATTTACAATTAATTTCTTTCTGCTTGTTTTTAAACAGTGTGCAATAAAACGCTGAGAACAGAGGCAGGGTTTAGGCTTATGAGATTAGAGCACATCACGCCAGTTTATACAAAACGCTTTCTTTTTTTTGGCTTTATCTGGAGCTGGGGAGTTTGTTTTGATATGGATCGGTTCTCTCTTGCTTATTCAACATCCCTTCTCTTCTTTCCCCCTCTTTTTTTCATCTTTTTGCATATGAAAACCCATAATTGCCGGCCTTTGTGTTCGCAAATTGACGGACATCTGCAACATTTCATTTGTAAAGCAGAGCCTATCATCTCTCTGTGTGACCTTATATGGGGATAATTGCAGGAGGGAGAAATTAGCATGAGGGCCAAGCAGCAGCTCTTACCTTATTAGGTAAACAACAACAACAACAGACACAACAACACCTCCGTCTACTGAAACCTGCTAGGGATGAAAAGCAGGGCTGTGGAAAACTCCTGCAAACGCACTTTTCACTTTTCAGCGTTTCTGAAGCCACAGAAAGTGAGGGGGCGAGGGTATTAGGAGTGGGGGTCGTGATTTGGTCGGGTAGGGATGAACAGAACAGAAACAAAGAAGAGAAACTGGACGACTGCAGTTCTAACATAATGAGACATGTCAATCAAAGGCTTTGTACAGGAAGCTAATGGGTTTTTGATGAGTGTAACCATGGCATACACATCACTGACACACAGACTTACAGACATACACACACAGATGCTCAGCGCTGGACCAGGCTTAAGTCTAATTATGCTCTGCTGTAGATGGGGTTTAATGTGCTGGGGCCGGTGGAGGCTGATTAGGTTTAATTAAAGCTTCAAACTAAAGACTTTGATTTAAATGCAGTTAAAACAGAAATAAATCAGTTCCATGTCATAATAATGCAACCCTTATTAAGAGCTTATAAATGGTCATGATTAGGTTATAAACACATATAAACATATAAACATATATTTTGATACACACACACACACACACACACACACATATATATATGTGTGTGTGTGTGTGTGTTTCTATTCTACTTTTAGATTTTTAGATATATGTATTAGATGTTCCTTGCTATAATATATATATATATATAATTTTTATTATATTTATAATTATTATTATTATTAATACTTATATATTATTATTATTAGTACTAGTATTATTAGAAGTATTATTGTTGTTGCTGTTATTACACAAATAGTATTTGTGAATATTTTTATATCATCTAATGATACAAATTATATAAAAAATAAGACAAAATAGGTTAATAATCCTGGTTAAACAAAACAAATTTAAAAACAAATAAATATGCAATAGAAGCTTAAAATGTTTTGAAATGTTAAAGGAATGTAATTATATTTTAATTTAGTCAATCAAGACCATTACTACTACTTGACATGAACAACCTAAGGCAGTATTTCTCAACCGTGGTCCTAAGAGATCTAAGAGGCATTTCAAATTACGTATGATAATAATAATAATAATAGTAAAAATAAATACATTCAATTGATTATACGTAACAATGACATAACTATTAATGGTCATTAACAAACTATCAGGTGCTGATTGAGCTAAAAGTTATTGAATATTATTATAAAGC
>NC_132884.1:43893802-43906302 GCF_030463535.1 Salminus brasiliensis | reverse complement strand
GTGTGTGTGTGTGTGAGAGAGAGGATGGTGAACACTGGTGTGTGTGTGTGTGTGTGTGTGTGAGAGAGGATGGTGAACACTGGTGTGTGTGTGTGTGAGGATGGTGAACACTGGTGTGTGTGTGTGTGTGTGTGAGGATGGTGAACACTGGTGTGTGTGTGTGTGTGAGGATGGTGAACACTGGTGTGTGTGTGTGTGTGTGTGAGAGAGGATGGTGAACACTGGTGTGTGTGTGTGTGTGTGTGAGGATGGTGAACACTGGTGTGTGTGTGTGTGTGTGTGTGAGGATGGTGAACACTGGTGTGTGTGTGTGTGTGAGGATGGTGAACACTGGTGTGTGTGTGTGTGTGTGTGTGTGTGTGAGAGAGGATGGTGAACACTGGTGTGTGTGTGTGTGTGTGTGAGGATGGTGAACACTGGTGTGTGTGTGTGTGTGTGTGTGTGTGTGTGAGAGAGGATGGTGAACACTGGTGTGTGTGTGTGTGTGAGGATGGTGAACACTGGTGTGTGTGTGTGTGTGTGAGGATGGTGAACACTGGTGTGTGTGTGTGTGTGAGAGAGGATGGTGAACACTGGTGTGTGTGTGTGTGTGTGAGGATGGTGAACACTGGTGTGTGTGTGTGTGTGAGAGAGGATGGTGAACACTGGTGTGTGTGTGTGTGTGAGGATGGTGAACACTGGTGTGTTTAGATATAAATAAAAATCTAATTAATAAATTAATTGATTAATATTTTTTCTTTGAAGATCAAATAAATCAAATAATTATGATTTAATATTGAGTATAAATAATATAAATAAACACTAAATAAATTGAATTATTTGATGTTCAGGCTTAAAATCATAAAGGCCTCTTTAAGGAGTTCCCATCATTTCCCTTCACAGGATATTTGGTCCAGGCATTAGGGAGTTTGGGAACCCCTGATCTGCACTAATCAATCCTCCAGGTTTTCCACCCCTGCCTCGCCGCTCAGCTTCTTATAGCACAGCTTTCAGAGATCAAGAGCTGTTGTGCTTCAGAAGCAGTGAACTTTCTTTCTTTAAAGAAATGCCCTCAGAACGCCTCCCTCATCAGGCAACCTGTACCCGTCTCAAGATGCTGGAACCTTTTCCTGCCGAACCCGACCCCCTGCTAACTGCTTATTGATCGCTTTGCTAACGTCGCCTTCTTGCTTCTTCACAAATAAGAAACACAAATTCACAATGTCACTGTAATGTGTGTTCTCATGGGGTTCTGCAGACACAAAAGAACCTGATGAGGCAATGCGAGGCGGGGCGAGGCAGGGGTGAGGCATTGTGCCCGGCTTTTGTTTCCAGGTATGACGTCGTTAGTCGTGTGCCATCTCCCCGATAACAGGATTGGCAGAATTTACTAAATGTATTGAGCCGACACAATACAGTCCCATTTGGTGAGATAATTGCTATAATAGCCTTCATTGATTTTAATTAGGGGCGTCCAATAGAATTATCGGAGGGATCCGGATGCATCTCTTCTCTCTGTGCTGCTTTTAGTGATGCAGGGAAATTAGAGCTGGGACAATGCTGCTACAGAATGGAGAAAGATGAAGGGACAGATAGATGCAGGGATGAAGGGGTGGGAGTTAAAGGAAGCAGAGAAAAGGACTAAAACACCAAATCAGCCGAGACCTGTTTGGTGTTGGATACGAATGCAAGGATGCATCTGTCCAAATGTTTTTGGACACCCCTTCTAATGAATGCGTCCAGCTAATTTAAGTTGCATCTGTTGCTGACACAGATTGTCTATTCCAATAGCCAATAGAATAGGACTCTCTGGAGCAGATCAACATCATGACCCTATTGGCTCCATGCTGCCTAATAATGCCAGGCGTGGTCTAGAGGGGTATAAAGCCCCCCAGCATTGAGGAGCTGTGGAGCAGTGGAAGAACTGTGTCCTCTGGAATGATGGTGGTGGAGCTCCATCCAGTACTTTTGGGATAACCTGGGAAGTTAAGGGATGATGAGGTGGGGTGGTGATCATCATCCAACATCCTGGCCTAATTAATGCTCTAATCACTGAATGCAATCAAGTCCTTACAGCAATGTTCCTCCAAAATCTAGGAGAAAGTATTCTTCTCTAGACAGCGGAGACAGTTACTCCAACAGAAGCAGGAGGAACTCTTTTTAATGCCCTGGATTTCTGAAGAAACCATGAATTAGCAGGTGTCCCAATACTTTTGTCCACATAGTGTATATATGTTCCTCTTCTTATTGAGCATATTGTCGGGTCTGATTGTGTGCTGTGTGCTTATATAGCTATATGTAAGATTTTGATTGGATACACGGTTGCCACGTAGCAACAGATTTTTCTTTTTTGTTTTACTATAGGAATGAATGGAGTGCAAATGTTTGTGAATATTTTAAATGTCAATATGATACAAATACACTAGTAGTACCCAGTCAACCACTTGGCAAACACCCTACCAACCACCTGAGATACCATAGCAACCTTTTGGGATACCATAGCAACCTCCTAGCAAAGCCATAACAACCACCTAGCAACCACTTAGCAACACTATGTCAACTGCTTAGGATACCATAGCAACCACCTGGGATACCATAACAACCACCTAGCAACACCATAGCAACCACCTTGAATACCTTAGCAACAGCATAACAACCATGTAGCAACCACTTAGCAACACTGTAGCAACAAGCTAGCAACACCAAAGAAACCACCTGGAATCCATAGCAACCAAAATATCACAAGCCTAACAACTGTTGAGAAGTAAAAATCACTGCGCTGTACTACTGTGTTCTAATTTGCTGTGCTACCCGGTGTCGAACTGAGGGGCACGGGTTTCCCTTTGAGTCTTGGTTCCTCTAAAGGTTTCTTCCTCTTGGTCTCGGGACGTTTTTCGCTGTACTCTCAGCTCTGGCCTGCTCAAAAAAACACTCGGACCCGGATCTCTGCTATTTACAATTCTGACAAGCTCTATATAAATGATGCTGAACCTAATTCAGTTTAATTTAATTGAGTAAAGGATTTGTTTACTTTTTCACACCCAGAACATCTGTTGACCATCAGGTGGTTCTTTAAATAACCTGTGGCCAATTTCTTAAGTCGTAGAACCTTTTTGGCTAAACGTGTGGTTATTCTAATGTAAACAGGATCCCAGTATTTCAAGGGTTCTTTAGAGAAGGCAGTGGTTCTACACAGACCCAGGACAACTCATAGAGCCATTCCGATTCTTAAATGGTTCTTCGCCTGACTAACTGGTTAAGACATGGACCAGTATGTTTACTGTATTTCGTGTAAGGATTTAGTTGGTGTACGCTCAAATGATACCACACGGTTCGACTCCAGCTGTTTTCCAGGTGTTGGGTTTGTGAGTGCATGATTTCGGTAAGAGGGGTTTGGCTAAAGCCTTCCAGGAGTAATGGCAGCTAATCTAATTCTCTTATTGACTGTAATGAGGAGAAGGAAGGGTTCAGAGTGTGTGTTGACACGGGGCAGTGACCCTGTTGTCCCACAGCTAATTGGGGAATCAAACGCAGGGTGGTCCATCGATCCTGGCTTTTCTGAGAGCACCTCACTAGCAAGCGAAATGTACCACACACACACACACACACACACACACGCAAATACACACGCAAATACACTCGCACACACTCACAATAGGCTCTGGGATCAGTGTTTGAGTGCGACTCTGATGTGTCCTGCATGAGAATCTGCTCTTTTGATCAACTTTTCTCTCTCTCTCTTTACAAAACAGCTTCCCACTATCGAGTCATTGAGGCTTTTCAGAAATTAATTGCCTCGCTGACAAAATAAAGGGAGGAATTTGAAAGATGCTCAGAGGGGGAGGAAGAGAGGAAGGCAGGAAGAAAAATAGGCCTCGTCTCTCCGTGCTAATCGCCCCGTATTAACCGACAGGGAGGGGCTTCTTTTTAGGAATTGTGTTGGTAAACGGGGGTCTCTGCCCGTGCCCTCTTCCCCTGACTCTATCTCTATGCTAATAAGTAAATAGCGCAGCACCATCGCCGCACGTTTCGTCCCTCAACCTTTGTTTGGTTTAATTTGTGTTTAAGTGTTTAGATGACGCGATCGCTCCTGCCACCTCAGCTGCCACCAGCCTGTCGCTGGAGACCCGCCTGCTTTGTGGAGAGTCAAAACATCCGCTTTGTTTACAAAGAGCTCCCCGTCTCCTCGTCTCGCGGCTCTTTTCAAGACTTGACACCCCTCCGAAGGTAAACAGGCGCTATTAAAGAAAGGCAATTAAGATAAATGGGAACAGAGCCGCTGCTTAACCAGAGACTGACACGCGGTGTCAGAGACAAACCTGATGAATCCTCTCAGTTTTGAAGGCGAGCTGTGTTTTCTGGAAGCGGGGGAGGACAGCGACAGGTGGTTTATATGTGATTGATGGCTGCGTATGAGGTCGAAGGACGTCGTGGGTTAGATTGCTTTAATTAGCGGATACATGCAGTAGGCAGACACGCAGAGGAAGGTGTAATCAAAGGGAGAAGATGGACCTGTGTTTTCTTTAATGTTCAGAACAGCCATACTTTCACTGACACCCGTATTTAGTGTATACAGAAAACAACACAAAGCAGTAAATGGTCTCCTTATTGATTTTTTGGTCTATTTAAACTAGCTGAGGTTATTCTTGGATAATTCTGGAGAAGAGCATCTGCTAAATGCCCTAAAAGTAAATGAGTGTATGTAAATACATTGGTTTATGTGACATCATCAAAACAACAGATTCAAAACATGCTATTTTTTACTTTGAGAAGCTATGGTTAGTTTTTAGGGCAGGGGTTCTCCAGTGCTAAATGATAATTGATCAGAACAGAATCCAGATGAACACTTTAAAAATGGCTCTATGGGCCCAGAGTGGTCCTGCGGAATAAGGTGCAGTCCCTATAACCAGAGGATCGCTGGTTTGAATCCCTGCCATGCTGCTACCCATGAGCAGCCAAGGCTTCAAGAGAGCACAATTGGCCTTGCTCTCTCCCCACGTCACAACAGTGCGATGCTGGCCATCACTGGCATCTGCTGGCTGATGCATCGGAGCTGAGTACCTGGTGCCTTCCCCAGAGCCCATCAGTCTTCATCCTCCTAGAGTCGGGAGCATTGCAGAATATGCATGTGTTCTGTCAGACAAGAACAGAAAGCTGAGGCTGCAGTGGCTCAGCACAGCCTCTCCAACACTGGACAGTTGAAGACTGGAGAAATGTAGCCTGGTCTGATAGATCTGGATTTGGACCCAGATGGTAGAGTCAGAATGTGGACCTCACAGCATGAATTCATGAACCCAGTCTGCTTTGTACAGCCTTTGGGATGTGGTATAATGGGAGCCTCACAGCATGAAGGTGCTCCTGAAAAGTAATTGAGTGATGCAGTCAGGTCAACATGGAGAAGAATCTCAGAAGAACGGTTCCAGAACGTCCAGAATCCGTGCCATGAAGAATTGAGTCATTGTTAGCGTGGCCTATAGCCTACATACAGGCTATGAAGATGATGTAGCTGCTCTTTTTCTTCCCTTTTGTCCCTTTAATCAGTGGGTTATAAGGCTGGTTGTCATCATGTTTGTTTGGAGCTGACGAGCGGTGTGTAAATCAAGTAGCCACTCCCATCTCATTAATTAACCTTAATGTTTACATTCTGGATCAGACTATTAGACTTAAGTCACAAATCCAAAGAACATTCTGATTCTGGACCTTTAACTGTATTTATAACCTTCTATTCCCAGGCTGTACATAATGAGACTCCAGCTTACATTAATGAGCTTTTGTGTCCACTTAATAATGTAAGATCTCTGAGGTCCTCCAATCAAGGGTTAAAGGGTGACCGGGCATTTGCAGTTTATGCTCCTAGACTGTGGAATGATCTCCCTACTGACATCAGACTTTCAGCATCGGTTCATGTTTTTAAGAAACATTTAACTTATTTTTATTTTTGTGCTTTTAGTAGTGTCTAAATCTGTGATATCCACTTTTTGATACCTTGTTTTTTTGTTTCAGTTTGTTTTATTTACTTGTATACATAATTTAATTTAATTTAATCATTTTAATTTAATTTTGTATATTTATTTTTGTAGATGCTCTGGAAAAGTGCTATATAAATAAACATGACTTACTTATTTACTTACTATGCAGGTTGTTTTGGAGAAATATGCTTTTTGATTGACAGAAAGGATGTTTATTAGCGCTCTCTGTGTCTCTCTCTCTGTCTCTCTCTCTCTGTGTCTCTCTCTGTGTCTCTCTCTCGCTCTCTGTCTCTCTCTCTGTGTCTCTCTCTCTGTGTCTCTCTCTCTGTAGTTGTATAAGCCACGTTTGTAGAGTGTGCTGATATTAGGAAAGGTTCTGGACCCTAATGGAGCTAACCAGCCCAGCGAGGCCTGACGGAGGAGAGGAATAAACGCATCCCCCGCTCTCAGCATTGTTTTTCCCATTCTCATTGAGGGCAGGCACTCGAGCTGACCCCTCAAAAAGCTGCTAAGGGCACCAGCGTTCAGGCCGGCCGCTCTAATGTGGAAACGTCTGTTTTTATTTACTGTTTATCGTGATTGTGTGGCGAGCCTCGTTCGAGCACTTCTGGTCCTGGATGAGACTGAGTGGAGTATTATTGGTGTGAAGTGCTTTTGTTTATGAGGTTTTTTGCGTTTTTTAAAACATGCAGAAGAGCAGCTGCCTCACTCCCCACGGTCCACAGTGAGTCGGACTTCAGTGGACGGCACGCCGCCTCGCCCTGAAGTGAAGGAAAAACTGCATCTTACTGCTTTTGGCACCTTAAAAGCTGGCAAATGACTCCCGAGGTGCGTGATGCAAATCACAGCGTCTCATCTCCTCCTCGGCCGGCTTGTTTACAGACTCCGAGTCTCCGGAGAGGGCCGCTCCAAAGGAGACTCTCCGTATATTCCTCTTCCAGCGCGGCGCGGCTCTCCAGATTAGCATTTGAAGGGGGATGTAATGGGTGTCGATAGCAGATGTCTTCGGTTCTGCCAGTGGAGAGACGCAAGCGGCACCCGGAGCTCTTTTAAAATCTTGGGGGTTGAAAGTCCGTATGGGACGGTGCTTGGATCCGTCTCATTGCTTTGTGACTAGTCTACTGGGGTTATGGGAGATTTTTGGTTGCCAGATCCTCGAATCTTTCATTTGCATGCAAATGCTGCGTGGTGTTTCTGTGCGAGAGCGAGCGAGTGAGGGAGTGAGTGTTTGACTGGAGGCTCTTTTGTGAAAGTACTCTGTCTTCTGCTCTCTTACTCAGTCTCCTCCTTACTCAACTTGCCAGCTTCTCTCTCTCGCTCTCTCAGCTCTCGCGCCATCTTTCTATCTCTCTTTTCAACCCCCCCCCTCCCAATGGGCCGGCAGCTATTTAAACATTGATTATTGCTCCAAATTCAGTCGCTGCTTTAAAAACTGGGTAGTCCACTTATTGTCAACTGGGCCTCAGACTGTCAGTATTTATTCAGTGTCAGGTCACATACTGAGACATAACTGTGGTTCTACCAGGTGAACCAGTCTCTGCTCACTTTGTGCATCATGATCATTTTTAATTTGTTATAGTTTTTTTTTTTTTTTTTTGCCAAATTGTCTTTCAGGTTACCCATGGATATTGACTAACATGTCAAAAGACCCAAAAACATCAAATATCAAACAAGTTAAATGAAAGAACTGGATAAACTAAGATAAGATAATCCTTTATTAGTCCCACAGTGGGGAAATTCTCAGTGTCACAGCAGAAAGGGGATAAATTGTCAATATATACACAATATAAATAATAGAAGTAAAAAAGCAATAACAATAAACTGAAATCACAAAAATGAACACATAATATTAAATTAATATACCAATAGAAAATAGAACAAAGTATTTACCAGGTGACCAGGACAGTGTTCTTGTCTGAATCTGACCTGATCTGTAAGCTCAAGCCACTCCTCATATACAGTCTTATGTAAACGTTTGTGCAGCTGACGAGTTCTGTTGATCCTCTATTTCATTTTCTAGTCATTTAAATGTCATAAATGTGGCAGAAAAAGGGGCTAAAATGTGTCTGACGAATAATGTGCATGAGCCCAAATATCTAAGCATTTTTTCCCGATGTAATGAAATCAGCAGACAGACAGATCGACAGACAGATCGACAGACAGACAGACAGACAGACAGATAGATAGATAGACAGGTCGTCAGGCAGACAGATAGATAGACAGACAGAGAGACAGACAGATATACAGACAGATAGACGGGTTGTCAGACAGACAGACAGACAGACAGACAGACAGATAGATAGATAGATAGATAGATAGACAGATAGATAGACAGATGTGTGTGGGCGTAGTGTTGAGGGCAGCGGATGGAGAAGCTGGTCCTGAACTGATGGTTCTGGAATGGATGCTCCTGTATCTCATGTTTGACAGTAGGAGGTTATACAGTGTGTTGCTGGGTTGGAAGGAGACACGGTATTTGGGGGGTTGGTAAATCTTTTGCTATCCGCTATACTTGGTGGGCTCGTATCTGGTTTGGATATTTGAGGTTTCTTTCAGCCTGATGTTTTAGACTGGTTTAGCCAGCAGTGACCTTTCGAGGGGGGAGATTGATGAATAAATGGGTTAATGTGTAATTTTAAATAAATTTCAGACGACTGATAATTAGACTACTTACTTTTTTATTTTGGTTATTGATGATCTGACGACTGCAGTCAGTGCACTGTAACCCAACAGGCTATAAACAGAAGATTACTAGAGTTTTAACCATTTCCCAGCTGGCTGTGCTTGGGTTTGGGTCAGGTTTGTACCAGATTTAGTAATATTTTAGGTTTTCTTTGGGTTTTAGACTTAATTTTATGGGTTTGGACAGAGTTTGCTCCGCCTACTTTCAGATTTGGGCCAAAATTTCAGGCCCAATTAAAAGTCATTCGTGTCCACTCTCTCTCTCTCTCTCTCTCTCTCTCTCTCTCTCTCTCTCACACACACACACACACACACACTCTGTTGAATAACTCTGAAACTCTTCACATCACACAGTGAAAGGGAAATTGACCCTTTTCAAATCGACTCTGCTCAATTAAACCCTGGACCTAGTGTTTTGTTCAGCTGTGCTTTGGGCCACACTGAGCCGGCTGCCACATGGCTCTGTTCGCCTCTCGGGCCAGCTCTTTCCTACTCGTATGACAACCAGCATTGACCCCAAACCAGAGAAAGAGAGAGAGAGAGAGAGAGAGAGAGAGAGAGAGGCTGGAGGGGTGTTTAAAGAAATCACTTCATTCCCACCTTACCGTTCTGCTCTTTCATTCCAGCACCGGCGGCACAGGGCCTCTCCATTTTCTCCCAGGGTAATGGGAGTTAAGTGGGAGCTTATGACAGAGTAATGGGTGGTCTATCGATCTGCCCAATGACCTTTCAGTCGTTATGGTCTTTTCATTCAGTCGGTAGAAATGGACGTGTTAATAAGTATTGTGGTGGTGCGGGGAGGGCCGAGTTCAGATGCAGTTCAGTTCTATCATATTTGTTTAACGCTTTCCACAACCGCTTTGTCACGAAGCAGCTTTCAGGAGGCCGGTGAGGCCAGCGGTCCATCAGATGAGGGCAGGAGGCCGGCACACAGCGTGTACGAGTAGAGGTCATGAGGTCATCCATCAGCTTAATGTGGCAGGTCTTTCATGGCTGATTTAAACATAGCACTCAAAAGCGGTCACCCTGACAGAGGTGTGCTATCTAGAACCGAAACATGAGTTAATTGAGCTGTGATGGGGCAATTTGAAATCATTGCTGTCAGTAAGTCTCTCACACTGACCGGTCAACAGATTCACCCCCCACAGTCTTCATGTGCCCTCAGGATGGTGTTTAAGCTGAATTGAATTTAATGAAATTAACTTTTTCTCCTCAATTCATACTGGGTACAGAAAAACTAAATTGAATTGAATCAAATCGAATGGAATTGAATCTTTTTATTTGGTAATTCATTATTCGGCATATGAAATAAATTTAATATAAATTCAAATAAATCTAAATTAAATTGAATCAGCTTTATTTGTTAGGGGGCAGTTCTTACTGGTAAAATCTGAACGTCTCAAGACAGCATTAAACAAACACCATCATTAAAAAGATAAGAGATAAATAAATCAAAGGGAATATGAGTTGAGTTGAATAGAATTGAATTAACTTTAAGCATATAAATGACAGCAGACAAACCCCCATCATTAAAAAAGATTAATCAAAATTAATAAACTAAATTTCCACATAACTCCATGAGAATGCCCAATAAATAACCTGTTGGCCTCAAACAGTCCGACATCCGTGGAAATGCTGACCAAAGGCAACATTTGCAAAGCTAAGTGAAGGACAGTGGAAGGGTCATTAATAACAGAATGTCCTTTTTAGGAGTTTATTTTTGACTCAAACGATGAAACTATCTGCTATGTGCTCATGAGAATAGAGTGATAGAACCTAAACCCGACGTCCTCAGAGGAGGAATTACCTTTCTCACATTCTCTCAAACTGTAGATTTTCATCAAAGATTGTATCAAAGTGTGTATTTATGTGAAGTACTCTCTCTCTCCCTCTCTCTCTCTCTCCCTCTCTCCCTCTCTCTCCCTCTCTCTCCCTCTCCCTCCCTCTAAAGTCTAAAGAAAGTTCTGCACTTGGTGCACTCGGTGGTCCCGCTCTGTGAATTTCCTTAGCTGAGCCGCTGTTGCCCCTACTGAAATAGTAGCACTTACAGTTGGTCAGGGCAGCTCTAACAGGACAGACACTGTTACAAACTGACTTGAGGCACAGATGACATCCTGTGACTCTCTCTCTCTCTTCAGTGTGTGTCTATAGAGACTGCACATCTGTGTGCTTGATTACTTAGACAGGTTAGCAAAGATTGAGGTGTCCAAATACTTTTGACCATGTAGTGCACATCTGCATCAATTACAATATGTGGACACCTGCTCTTGCAGTGTTTCTGTGTAACAGCCTCTACTCTTCTGAGAAGGTTTTAGACTAGATGTTGGAACATTGCTGTGAGACAGATTTGATTGCTTGCAGCATTAGTGAGTTCAAGTACTCATGTTGGATGATTAGTTCTGTCACTTCAACTCATCCCAAAAGTACTGGCTGGAACTCCATCATCACATCATCCACAGCCCGTCTGCTCACGTTCTCACAGCTCTAGAACATCCTGCAATATTTTGGCCAGTGCTTTTCTGCAAAGATTACACAAGCAGTATGCGAAAACACATGAGACACAGTGTCCACAGACATTTGGACACAGTGTCCATTTGTGTGGGCTTTAAAAGGTCTGAAAGGGTTAAGATCAGTTGAGCTTGCTGTGTCTCTGCTGTAGCTGTACTTCAGGAAAGCAGTGTGTTTTTACAGCAGCGGCTGTCCCTTCATGCCTTTAACCACACACCCATCTTTTCAACTCCTCGCCGGTGAATTACATCAACCTCGGGCCAGGCAAACCTTTTCTCCAGACGTGCGCTTTCTGTTTCATTGGGCGATAAAGAATCTCCGTTTTACGAGGTCTGCTCGATATTACCCGGTTATGGATGGAGTATATCAACAGAGGAACAGGCAGCGGTGTATTCAGCCCCTCAGCTCAGAGTGAACATGATTTGAGGATGATTTTTTACAGATCCATTTAAGAACAGAGAGGAGTAAATCTGAGGAGCTGTGTTTTTATCTGCGGCTCCTGGACTGAAAAAAGTAAAATGAGTGAGAAGATCTTTTATTGTGCCTCTATTTCCATTCAGTCAGAATGGTTGGAGTCGTTAGCGTGAGTTGAAGGGACAGTGTTCATACACGCTCATTCATTTTTTCTCCAGACAGCTTTCCTAATCACTCACTCATTACAAAATAATGCACCAGCCATATCATTAAAACCACCAGCCTAATATTGAGTAGGTCCCCCTTGTGCTGCCAAAACAGCTCTGATTCGTTGAGGCATGGACTCCCTAAGACCTCTGAAGGTGTCCTGCTGTGGTCTCCGGCACCAAGACTAACGTTAGCAGCAGATCCTTTAAGTCCTGTAAGTTGTGAGGTGGGCGGGGCCTCCATGAGAATCAGTGAGAGTCTTGGACGCCCCTGACACTGTTGTCGGTTCACCGGTTGTCCTTCCTTGGAGCACTTTTGGTAGGTACTGACCACTGCACACCGGGAGAGAACACCCCACAAGACCTGTCTGATGTTCTGGAGCTGTTCTGACCCAGTCATTGTCTAGAACATCACAGTGTGGTTCTTGTCAAAGTTACTCAGATTCTTAGGCTTGTCCATTTTTTCTGCTTCATCACCTTCAGGAACTGACTGTTCACTCACTAACTGATATATAGATCCACCCTTTGAGAGGAGCTACTGGCCTGGATGTGGTTTTAATGTAATGGCTGATCAGTGTGCAGTGTAGTAGAACACAATATGTTTGTATGTGTGCATCATGAAAATGTGTGTGTGTGTGTGTGTGTGTGTGTGTGTGTACACTCAGATAAAATTCCACTTGAAAGCCTGATTTCATCCAAACTGTTATGTTGCCTGTGGTCAGTGGACTAGGTCACTATGTGT
>NC_132884.1:43791302-43888802 GCF_030463535.1 Salminus brasiliensis | reverse complement strand
AAAGCACTCTTTCAGACCAGCTTCATTTGTATGCTGAGCCTTTAGGAGGTCCTGGATGAGCGCTGGCGGAGCAAACAGAGCGTCCCTCTGTCTTCATCCTCAGCCCAGACTCCAGACACGGACAGCAAATACACTAAACAACCACTGACATGCTTTTAAGGCTGAGAAGAGCAGGTCACAGATTACACTGTACAGCCAATCAACACAATCAGCATCATCTACAGAAAAGTGCTCCAGAAAGGAAAAAATATATCTATATATAGCACATTTCCAGAGCAGGACCAAGATGTGCTTCATATCACAGTCAAATATTTATCAAAATGAAAAACTACTACTACTACTACTAATAATAATAAATGAAAACTGGAAAAAGAAGAAAAAATAAACAACACAATACTACTAGTAATAATAATAATAGTAATGAATGAAAAATACTACTACTACTACAACTAATAATAATAATAATAATAATAATAAATGAAAAAATATTAACATAAATAAAAATTAAATAAACAATATATTATAATAGGACAGAAAATAAATAAAATAATTACCCTACGTATAAAGTACTGAACATACAAATAAAAATACTCATATAATACAAGAATTAACATTATTTGTTGACATCACTAATATCAGTACTAATACAGTCAAACATAAAAAATACAAATATATAGTTATTGTTTTTTAAATAAAGTTATTAAATAGTTAAATAGTACGTTATTTTAATAGAACAACATATTTTTGAAACATATTTTAATGTCTAATTTAATACCTAATTTAATACCCAGCGCTATTTTAGCTGTACGCATCTCTGTTAATATCTTTTTGAACAATATTGTGAACCCTCTGCTCGTAATTGCGGGAGCTTTGGATGAGTTTAGCCACAATAGGTGCTCTCTCTCTCTCTCTCTCTCTCTCTCTCTCTCTCTCTCTCTCTTGCATTCTGTCTCTCTCTCTCGCTCGCGCTCTCGCTCTGCATTGAAAGCTATTAGTTTGAAATGTAGATCTGCTGTTTTTGAAAAAGTAAAAAAATAATAAAAAGCAGTGGGGCTTCTTTGGTCCAAAGTAATTATTCTTTATGAAAGACGCCAAATTAGAGGCTGGAATAATTTGCTGCCGTCTTTTCGGGGAAACATACATTTCCCTAATTGCACATAATTGTGAGGAACGTTCACGGCACAGATAGACGTAATTTCAAACAAGCACTTTTACCCTGAAAGCTCAAAAGATGTCCTTATCTATTCATGAAGCCTCGGACTGAAACACAGTCAGGGCCTCTCCAGGTCCTCACGCCCCCTTGACAAGTCCTTTCAAAAAGCCCCGTCCAGCTCGGCCCCGCCTCCTCTCCGTTAAGCTAATTGCAGTGGAGATTTCCCTCTGCTGGATCTGGAACGCATCGTCCACCTCCTCACTGCCTCTCCTCCAATCCACTCACAGAGGCCTCCTGGTCGTGGTTCTGTTCTGAGGAGCCTGAGAGCGGCTTGGAGGCGTCCAGCAGCCTGGTGATTGACGGACTGCACAGGAGTCCGGATCTTAAAAGAGAGCTTCATTCAGAATGGCAGACAGATGCAGTCTCATGGGGAAGCGAGAACCGTAGAAGTGCGGTTCTCCTAACTGCGCCCCGCTAGCTGCCCTTTGTTGTGTCGTTCTTGGCTGATTTGAGAAGACGGCTCTTTGACAGCCTTAGTTGATATGACCGGTGGCGGTGCCGGGGCCACTGCAGGTCTACAGTGATGAAATTTTGATTGCTTTGTTTTTAACTTTGTTTAAGTTTCTTATTACCTTTAAGACCAGCACTAGACTAAAACTGCGCTTCCGGTGGTGTTTCAGCATCAGCAGTGCAATTAAGTCCAACACTAAGCTTAATCCCAACCTGAGGAACTGGCCCCTAAACTGTATTCTTCCATTTAGGTTCGATTTTAGTGTAGAATTCTGTTTTAATTCCATTACTGCTGTGCTAAACCAGCCCTGCTGCAGACTGGGCTCTGATTTACTTTAAACCTCAATAAAAATAAAACTGAAATGACGATTGTTCTGATGATCACAGTGGAGGCTCTGATGGGACTCCAGAGGCTTTTATCCGGGCCATAGTCCCTCTGTATGTTTGAGCTGATGTTAGGATTTTGGTGTTTGTTTATTGGTCAGTGTTTATTGGTTTAGTTCGTAAGAATCTCTCTGAACTGTTACAACTGTGTGTTCCATCAAAGTCACTCAGATCTGCTGGTCAGCTCCTTCTGGTGATCTCTAAATCCAGGCTGAATCACAGGGGAAATCGTGTTTTTTTGCAGTTATAGCACCTAAACTATAGAGTTGTCCCCACAGTCTGTTTTAAATCCCCTCTTAAATCTCATTTCTATTCTATAGCTTTGAACTGTGCAAGAGAGCTGATGTATGGAATGGTTATTTGTTTATTGGACAGCGCTCTAGACAACATGTGTTGTTATTTGATGATCCTAGAAGAAGAAGAAAATACTGGAAATCATAAACCACTAATAACAAATATACTTAACTGTCCTTTATGAACAGAAGACAGAAAACTAGATATTAATGTTATTAGAACTTCATACTGGATATTAATGTTATTAGAACTTCATACTGGATATTAATGTTATTAGAGCTTCATACTGTATATTAATGTTATTAGAGCTTCATACTGGATATTAATGTTATTAGAAATTCATTCTGGATATTAAATATATATAACCAGAATTAAGTGTTCCTTTGTTATGCTTTTGAAACAAGTGTTATGTGTAAAAATTGTAAATGCATGATGTCATGGCACTACTTTGTGGCACCTCTATGTTTTTATACATTTTAACAGATAGTAATAAAGAACTTCAGGATTTGTTGTTATTTCCAGACTCTTAACCAGACCCCGGTTTTCTCCCCAGTGCGTACCAGGTGGTGGTCCAGGAAGAGCGGAAGCAGAAAGTTCGGCGGGCGACCGATGTCATTGAGTGTTTCTCCGTCCCCGTTAGCTTCAGGAATGCCTCCATCTTGGACTCATCACACTACTTTGCGGCGGAGCTCGCCCCAGTTAACCTAGCGGTGGTGCAGCCCTTCACCATAGGGGACAACAAGACCTATAACGGTTACTGGAATGCTCCACTGTCTCCCGCCAAGAGCTACAGCATTTACTTCCAAGCTCTGAGCAGGGCCAACGGGGTGAGTTCTGGCAAGGAGCCACCAATCATGGCAGTCCATTCCCTTGAGCAGCTCACAACTGGTGTTTGCACTGGGGCACAGAGAGTTCCAGAAGTTCCAGTAACACAGAAAATCAGATTCAGTGAGAAGACTTTTATAGAAGAAGTTTCAAAAGAGCTAACTGTACAGAAACCCAACGCTGTAGAGTTAATGAGGGTTACACTTAATTTAAGAAAAACTTGATTTTTAGGGCCCCGAGTAAGTCATTCTTGTTTGTTCACTATGAATTAAGATGTATCCCCTATAATCTGTAAGCATTATTTGTAATGCATGATAAACAACCTATTAAGAATTTCTTATGCAAGATATTGCTCATGCATTATCTTACTTTAGTGCATAATTGGGACATTTTATTTCCATTAGTTTTAGATGGTATTTTTGTTTGAGTTGAGAGTATAAACATCATCAATCCTTCAATATATGCCCAAAATTCAAACAAAGCTATCATTAATTACAGAATAAAACATCCTAAAGGATGTTTCAGTAAATCCACCTGCATCACAAATCCAAACCCATTGATTAGGTTGCTTATTGTCCACATTTCTTTTTTTTAAGATGGGTTAAAATATGGTAAACAAACTGGAACATTCTTGCCTATTTCACGTATAAATCTAAACCTCTATTAAACTATACCAAGAGGAATAATATTTTGCCAGCATGGATACAATTACACACTGATATAATACCCTCATATACTTAGATCTGTTTAGATCAGGGTTATGTAATTAAAACTCCAGTAGTTCAGTAAGAGAACATCTCCTCAAGCCAATTTCAGGACATCATAATGTCTAACTTGCATTATGGTTTTGTGCCATTTTCTGTATACTGATGTAGCCTAGTAGTCATATCAACCTTTTATGGATCAACAAGAGAATCACTTTCATAACAATATACAAGGTTTATTATTATAACAATAATATTTATCATCAGTTTTGACTCTGAACTGGACAGATGATAAATAATAAATATTCAAAGTAAATAAAAAAATAAATCAGAATTGTTTTGAAAAAATGTGCATTTTAAAATAAAGAGCTTAATAACTCGTCTCATAGTCCCGCTCTACGTCGCTGCTTTTGATAATGTGGGAAGAGTAAACCTGTCCGAGTTCCGTCTGGATTAAAAGATAAATATAAAGCTCTACGTTTCTATTTTTAGAGCCGCCGTGAGAATTAACGTTCCTCTGCGTTCTTCTCCTACTGCTGTCATCTGTCGCTTCATCACATGTGATATTTACAGTGCATTTGATTGGTCTGATTGGTCAGTGAGTTTCCTGGGCCAATAAACTGGTCCTGTAAAGGCTAGAAAAGGTATGCTAATTCAAATTAAACAACAAGGTGTTTATTGTGATTTATCAGATATAATAACATTATTACACAGGGATATTAAGTCCAGTCATGAACTAGTACAGATTATAATGACAACATCATGATGCATAGTTTATTTAGAAATTAAGGTTTAGAGAAGAATTCAGACTCACTGAACAAAGAGCAAGATCTTAATTAAGCTCCAGTAAATTCCTTATGGTGAACTTATTCCATAATTTCAGATCTGCGTGTGGAGTCCCTGAAGATCACGTACTTGTAGTAAGAGAGGAAATGTGACTTACTTTCATGACTGTAAACTCAGGGTCGCCACTGGGGTCGCAGTTCCACTCTAGCTCATTGCCGGGTGGTTGTGCTGCACATGTGAAGGTCTTATGAAGTTTAATACAGTCCGTACTCCTGCTTGATGTATTTTGGCTGGCCTGCAGTGCCCACTGTTCCAGCTGTTGGTGTGTGTGTGTGTGTGTGTGTGTGTATGTTGATTTGATTGGAACTTGTTCAATTCAATCTGTGTTTCGTATGCTCGGAGAAAACCACTCAAAAACAACCTCAGACCGTGACCTAGATAATTTGATCGGAGAGTCATGCATAAAATATGGATTTAGGTTGGTAGTCCAGGCTCGATACCACCACCTTCACCACGCGCCAAGAAACCTTTGGGGTAAAACTGAGCGGCAATTGATCTGATTTCCAATTTCCAGAGTATAGGAAGGTAAATGGATTTACCAGCTGCCAATTTGGCAGTTATTTATTATCATTATGATAATACCTCAGGTTTGGAGGAAATGAAAAGAAGATGCTGCTTCCTGTCCTCCATGCATGTCGGCTGTTTCAATGCATAATATTAGCCCTTTAAAATCAGCCCTGCACTGTGGTGCTTTACAGGGCCAGCTGTTATTAATATCCATCAAAACCACCAAGACAAAGGGATGCTTTTAATCTGTGTTCTCGGCTGTGCTTCGGTTCTGGTGTTGTTGTGAACTTAGGTAGTGCCATCAGTCCCAGCCCAAGTACTGTTCTATTCAGACGAGGCCAAGTATAGCCTAAATGCCCAGATGAGTTCTTACTCCACTTTAAGTACACTATATGTCCAAATGTTTGTGGACACCCCTTCTAATGAATGTGTTTATCTAGAGAAGTACTGCCAATAGAATAGGACTCTCTGGAGCAGATCATCATCATGACCCTATTGGCTCCATGCTGCCTAATAATGCCAGGCGTGGGCTAGAGGGGTATAAAGACCGCCAGCATTGAGGAGCTGTGGAGCAGTGGAGGAACTGGGTTCTCTGGAATGATGGTGGTGGAGCTCCATCCAGTACTTTTGGAACGAGTTGAAGTGCTTTGTCTCAGCCAATCAGATTAAACACAGGTAAAGATTGAGGAGAGGTGGTTCTGCCGATTGGTCGGGAATTCAAAGTATAATTAAAGCAAACATCAAGCCATGTATAAAGTCCTGTAGTGTGAACAGTACCAAATCTGATCACTTTGAAGGTCCTGTAGTGTGAATAGTACCAAAATCGGACCACTTTGAAAGTCCTGTAGTGTGAACAGTACCAAATATGATCACTTTCAAAGTCCTGTAGTGTGAACAGTACCAAAATCGGACCACTTATAAAGTCCTGTAGTGTGAACAGTACCAAATCCGACCACTTTCAAAGTCCTGTAGTGTGAACAGTACCAAAATCTGACCACTTATAAAGTCCTGTAGTGTGAACAGTACCAAAATCAGACCACTTATAAAGTCCTGTAGTGTGAACAGTACCAAATCCGACCACTTTCAAAGTCCTGTAGTGTGAACAGTACCAAAATCTGACCACTTATAAAGTCCTGTAGTGTGAACAGTACCAAAATCGGACAACTTATAAAGTCCTGTAGTGTGAACAGTACCAAATCTTATCACTTTGAAAGTCCTGTAGTGTGAACAGTACCAAAATCTGATCACTTTGAAAGTCCTGTAGTGTGAACAGCACTACTTTTTGACCACTTTCAAAATGGTTTATCACTAGTACACCATGTACAAAGTGTTCAGAGGCCTTTTTAAGTCATGACATCATACCTGAACCTCACCTGGTCAAGATTTCTCTAAGTGCAATGGTTTACCTGTTCCTCTCAGACTGGAGAATTCTCAGTCCATGTTTTTGAAACTCTTGACCACTGATGTTTGTTTAAACCAAATTTGCCTTCTACCGCAATCAAAAGGAACCACATGCTAGAAGCATCCTCCAACATGAAAGATCAATAACAGCAGGGATCTGCGCCGCAGAAACTCAGCAGAACAGACCTTTGATATGCAGATACTGGTAACAGCTGTCAATTTGTGGCGTGGGCTGAGCAGGCTTCCCTGGGGGCAGAGGGAGAACCTTTCAGAGCAAGAAGTCATCCAGTAGCTCTTTGGCTGGCTTGCCAGTAAGCCTGCAATGGCATCGGTTGATCAGTCGGGACCTCACCGACAGCTAGGGACCCAACATGGCATGTCTAGGATTCAAAGGCACCGCTAAGCAGTACTTTAGCACTTAGATGAGCAGTTGCAGAGGGTTGAGCATGAACCTCTGCTTTTGGAGGAAGGACAAAGAGGCTCACTCTAAAAGGGCGAGTAATTGTAGCTCGGGGCACTTCTTCTTCAGAGGGCGGACTTGTGAAAAGACCTGCTCGCTTTTAAGTTACTGGAGTGAACCGCAGAGTTCGTCCGGAGAAGTGAGTAAGTGAGGAGGGTATTGTGAAATCGCCAGGAGCCCAGCTGAACTGCAGCTGAAAGAGGATTGCGAAGGTATGCCGAGACACAGCGGCGTGACTGGGATCTAGGATCCAGCGTGAGGTGAATACGGCTTCCACAGGAGAGACCACTAAGTGAGATCACTCTTCACTGTGGCCCTAATTCTAATGACTAATTGGACCTCCATATTTAAATATTTATTATATAATAAGCTGATTATATGTGAGGTATGTGAGGGGTGTTGCTGTATGCTATGGTGTTGCTGGGCAGCTGCTATGGTATTGTCAGGTGTTGCCTATGGAATTCTTAGGCAGTCACTGTTGTATCCCATGTAGTTGTTATGATGCCACAGGTGGTTGCTAGGGTGTTGCCAAGTTGCCATGAATGGTTGGGCAGGGAGTTGCTAGGCTGTTGCTATGAGGCCACTAGGGTGAAAATGTTTTTCCTAGGTTGTTGCTGTGGTGTCACAGGTGGTTGCTGTGGTGTCACAGGTGGTTGCTAGGTTGCATTTAAAATTCCAACAGAAGCATACAATTAGATTCCACTGCACACAAAGGATTAGCCCTCGCTTAGGAATGATGATGTAATTAGCGGTTTACTCATTATTCCTATGTGAGAGCACTCATCACTGTGGTCTTTATTCTGATGTTTGATGAACTTACAGTAGAAGTTGTAGACATTGGACTGTTTTATACAAAGCACTTGCTGCCAGGCTGCTTCAGCTTATCGATGAATAGAATAGAGCATTTCCTGAAGAAAACATTGAATGGGTGTGGAGTTTAATTGGAGTTTAGTTCCCATATCCGGAGAGTCGCTAGGCTGTTGCTTTGTGGTCAGGGGAGGGAAACAGTTTTTAAAATGTGGTTGCTATGGTATTTCAGGTCATTGCTATGTTGATACTGGTGTTGCTGTTATTGCCTATGTGGTTGGTTGGGTGTTACTAGTGTACTAGTGCTACCCCATTCATATACAAGCCACAATCACAGAACCAGATCAGACAGCCAGGAGCTGACACAATGTCAATATTGCGAAACCTGTGAAAGAACTTAAAAAAAATCTAACAGAAAAATAAGGACAACCAATTTTTTTATATATATATATATTATGAGAATATTACACTCATTAAAAAGATATTTAAATGTATCTAATTGTGCTTAATTGATATAGATAGTTTAGCTTTTTTAGGTTAAAAGCTTAAAACAAGCCAAACAACTGTACGAATGTGTAGAAATTAGTTTAATAATTTAATATTATTCTTAAATCCATCTCAGAATGAGACATATTGTATGTTCAGACCAGAACTGAGATGATTTCACTGGCTGTTTTATTTTTTTACAGTGTAGAATCACGCCGGTAATGTTAGGCCCTAATTTAGGATTAATTTAGCTTGAAGGGTCCATTTGAATTGTTGTGCCTCTCCATTACTGCATTACAGCTTTTTTCTCAGGAGTTTCACTCCTTTTAACTGAACAGGGTCAATAAATACAGCTCTGGGTTTTGCTTTACTGCCCATTCACCTCCTCCTCCTCCTCCTCCCAGTTCATTTATACCTCTTCTTCTCATCTGCTGTAATGAAGAAGCAAACACCCCAAATCAGGAGGGGGTTAAACTAAACACTAAGCCACAAACTTTATAAGGAGCTGATAAGGAGATGAACAGGGTTTTCCTCCTCGCCTGTACTGCAGTAGGTTAGAGACTGAAGCAGGAGGTTCTTTAATAAGGATCTGGCTTCCACAGTTTTACTGACATTGTTAGAAGACCAAAGTCAAAGCTTCTCAGAGCCTGTGTTGGTTGTATTTTGGTCAGATGTTCCCTCCCACTCTCAGTGCTGGTGCCACCATGTGAGAGGGGATGTCCTAGCTAGTGTGTGAGAATTGGAAATGGCTAAACTGGAGGACAAATTTAGGGAAACATAATTTTTAAGAAATGGAATTGCAGCTGTCTCAGCTGATGCACACAGCTTCCTTCTCCACCCTGAGTTTTTCCAAGCGATGCTTCACTGCATAGCAGCACGGAAGACCTCCCTCCATGCATGGTTTGCTCCTGATCAGTCATACCCACTGTTCTGAAGCAGAGCGGAAGTTTGAAGGAGAATCAGAGCATGGAGAAGTATCATTTCTGATTTAAGCGAATGCAGCGCTCGCTGATTAGAAAAGGAATAACAAAGGAGTTACCCAGGGAAACGAGTACGCGAGAGAGAGAGAGAGAGAGAGAGAGAGAGAGAGAGAGAGAGAGAGAGAGAGAGGTGTAAGATACTGTAGAGGTGATTGTGAGGAGATGACAGCACTGTACCAGATTGGCTCGACCTGTAGAGGTGAAAGGCCACAACAGGGGTCAGAACATGGGTTGGTAGAGACGGGCTAAATTTCCCTCGTCCTCCTCAGTCGGGTGTAGCACAGAGCTGACACACTCCGGTCAGCGCTCATACATAGCAGTGCGTGATCCAGCTCTGAAGCCTCCCACTTAGGCCTGTGCTTCCTCTGAAGCTATGGCTGATCCTTGACAGTGTTGCTCGTGGTAGACCTTCAGGCGCTGGTGCTTCCAGAACATCTTTAACTTGATGTGATCGAACAAGGATCTAACCATGTTTGGATCTAAAGGTACTGTTCACACTACAGGACTTTGAAAGTGGTCAGAATTTGGTACTGTTCAAACTACAGGACCTTATAAGTGGTCAGATTGGGTATTGTTCACACTACAGGACTTTGAAAGTGGTCAGATTCTGGTACTGTTCCCACTACAGGACTTTTGAAGTGGTCAGAATTTGGTACTGTTCACACTACAGGACTTTAAAAGTGGTCAGATTTTGGTACTGTTCACACTACAGGACTTTAAAAGTGGTCAGATTTGGTACTGTTCACACTACATGACCTTCAAAGTGGTCAGATTTGGTATTGTTCACACTACAGGACTTTCAAGTTCTTCATTATGGGGTTAGCACTATCTGAGAGCGTGACCCACTGACGCCTGACCATTACTGTAGTTATTCTGTGATCTGCAGTGGACAGAGCTGAGCTACAGTAATCCAGTTCAGGTTTACTGTCCTGCAGTACATGAAGGAACTAGTCAGGGTAGTCCTGTCTAACATGTTGGTCATGTAGCAACAATCCGAGGTTTGTGGAGAACAGGGAGCAGATGCACAGGGCTGAAGGAACTGCAGTAGAGCAGTGAGTGGTCCAGGCATTATTCCAACAAGCCTCAGTTTTGATCTCATCATTTTTCTGCTGTATCATTATTTACATTTGCATTAACAATGTTTAGCAGCAGCTTTTATCCAGAGCGATTTAGGAAAGTGCTTAGTCATTCAACATACCACTATAATCCTCATATAACCATTTACAATTATTAACTATGTCAAATCTGTGTCCTTTGCATTTTACCCAACTGTGGTAGTAAACACAAACACTAGTGAACTAGGGGCAGTGAGCGACCGGGGAGCAGAGAGGGTGAAGAGCCTTGCTCAAGGGCCCAAAAGTGGTAGCTTGCCAAGCCCAGGTATCAAACCCACAACCCTGTCATCAATAGCCCAGAGCATTAACCGCTGAGCACCACTGCCCCTACTTGTGTGTTATTAAGTGCACTATAAAAGGAACTTAACCATGTTATGAAGTTATGAAAGGCTTGTGTAGGTATTATGCGGCCTTATAACCACTGTCCTTCAATTCTGCACTTCTCTGCAGAAACATGTACACCTAGCTGTCTTTCCAAACTGTGAGGAACTGTAGAGACACTCAGCCAGACCTTGGTGAAGAAGCCTGGGTGTCATTTATGAGAGAAACAAGGAACCTGCAGTTCCCCTGTAGATCACAGCTTTGGTTCCGGCTCTTTATGACCTCTTTTTAAAGGGTCTGTGTCACTTGGTAAACTCCTGTATTTTGCCATTTCTGTTCTTCTGAATCAATACTCAGGGTCAGGAAATCAGAAGTCTCATAGCCTATCTAGAACTTCCAGAGGGACTAAAGTGATGTCTTTTTCACTCACACTGCCACTTACACCTATCTAGAACCTCCAGAGGGACTAAAGTGATGTTTATTCAGCTCACACTGCCATTGATGCTCAAACTATATAGAACCCTCTTGGATGGCAAGAGTGATGTCTGTTCTGCTCACACTATTGCCCAAACCCAGCCCATCTAGAACCTCCAAAATAACTAAAGTAACAGTTTTACTCATGGTCCCACCCACTGTAAATCAGAATGTGATTGGTTGGTTCCTAACCGTGTTGGTGGCTAATCTAATGGGCTTCCGTTCTACCAGTGAAGTCCTGACCAATGGGAGAGCTGGTTTAGTTAAATCTGCCCAGATACCCCTGAGAGAACAATCCTATTTTTATAATTATTAACTGAATAGTGTACTAAGACTAGTACTGTACTTCTGCAGCTACACTTACAGATTTGGGCGTTCTGACTTCCTGTAGCTGCCCGCATCTGGAAAAGAGCTTCTCCTAAATGCCTTTAATGTAAATGCAGTAATTCCCAGAAATCATTGTCTGAAATTTTGGGGTACTGCAGCCCCCTCAGCACCCCAATGTCCCTTGTTCTTGATGCTGCTACTCTTTTAATACTCCATCTCCTGCCCCTATAGATGATGATGAAGAGGGCCTTTGCTATCTGAAGGTCACCTGATGGTCACCTGGTCATTTGATCTCTCTGCACGTTTGTTAGATCAGCGGTGTAATAAGACAAGATAGATCATTCTCAATAGCTGGATCAGACACTGATGTCCACTCTCTATCCTCTCGGTGACAGTCCACATGTCGAAAGGTCAGCCTTACGGACGGGTGGGATGGAAAATTATTAAAAGGCAGTAAGTCCTGATTGATCTGCCTAAGTTCTGTTTGACATTGTCTGGCAATTTATACTCGATTCAAGTCTGGAGCTGACAGGAGAGGACAGGACCTCAATTTATCTTGGTCAAATTCGAGAGAGATAGAGAGAGAGAGAGAGATTTTCTGAGCCTTGCTTCCCGGTCCATTAAAACGGGAGAGCAAAGCACAACCAGAAATATAGCAATCCCCTTATACACTGTATGTCCAAATGTTTGTGGACACCCCTTCTAAAGAATGCAATCAGCTGCTTTCAGTTGTCAATAGAATAGAGCACTCTGGAGCTAGAGGGGTATAAAGCCCCCCAGCATTGAGGAGCAGTGGAGCAGTGGAAGAACTGTGTTCTCCGGAATTATGGTGGTGGAGCTCCATCCAGTACTTTTGGGATGAAGTACAGCTTCCAAACATGGTGGAGGTATTTTCACACACTACTACTGAAACTAAGACCCCCAATATACACTGAGCTGTTTTGGACCCAGGTGGGTCAGGAGTATACTGTAGATGTGATGGTGGGTCAGGAGTGTACTGTAGATGTGATGGTGGGTCAGGAGTGTACTGTAGATGTGATGGTAGGTCAGGAGTGTACTGTAGATGTGATGGTGGGTCAGTCAGGAGTGTACTGTAGATGTGATGGTAGGTCAGGAGTGTACTGTAGATGTGATGGTGGGTCAGTCAGGAGTGTACTGTAGATGTGATGGTGGGTCAGGAGTGTACTGTAGATGTGATGGTGGGTCAGAAATGTACTGTAGATGTGATGTTTTGAAACTATGCCCTGCTCTCCTCTACTTTCTAACTGGATCAAAGTTCTCATTATTTCTGTAATCAATAAACTTGTTCTCTTAAAATGTCATTATCGCAATGTTATTAATTTACATTGCATTTTAAACTAGAGCCAAGTGTTCTATTCAGAAAAATGACATTCAGGCTTGTGTGTGTGTTCCTACAGGTGGTCCCACAGAGATCTCTACAATGGACAGTACTGAATCAATACTCAGGTTAATCTAAATGAATTATGTAGAAAGCCGCAGGCTGATATTGACTGCCACTAAAAATGAAGACACTAATCAATTAGCATGTGACCACTTCCCACATTCTTTATGTGTGTGTGTGAGTGTGTGTGTGTGTGTGTGTGTGTGTGTGTGTGTGTTGGTGTTTGCAGTTGTGTGTAGACATGGCAAAGAGATAGCATTACTACCAGCATATTAAAGCAATGTCTACCAGGAAGTGTACAACATGCCTCAAACAGATAAACATAAATGACATGACAGTAAAGAGGTTCTGTCTGGATCTCTAAATGTCATCAAGACCCCGTACTGCGTAGACCCCATCCTTTACCTGCCTACCAAGACAGAACAGAGACAAATGTCTAATTAAAATTAATGGTGGTATATAAACAGAACACACACAGACAGACACAGTGGTGTCTGGATAAGTACACCCTCCGTCAATAGCATTCTACAGAGTAATAATAAAAGAGTCTAGAACCATCACAAAGGTGTTCCACTACTAAAGAACCCTTAAAATATTGGAGACTGTAAACTGCAATGTTGGCATCTCACAGATCCTGGTAACAGCATTTACTTCAGTAAGCAAAACAATGTCAAGTCAAGTCAGATTTATTTGTATAGCTTTTTACAAATGTTGTCGTCACAAAGCAGCTTTACATATTTAGTACTTAATAAAGGACAGAGACAAAGAAGAAAGAAGAAATAACATAAAGGATCAAAGACCCCCGTGAGCAAGCCAACAGCGACAGTGGCAAAGAAAAACTCCCTCAGAGCTGGAGTAAGAAACCTTGGGAGGAACCAAGACTCACAAGGAGGACCCGACCCGTCCTCCTCTGATCAGAACTATTTAAACATTATTGATAAAAAATTACTAAACCAGATACAACAGACAGTTAATAGTGGTGATAATAATAGTGGCAGACAGCCACAAGTCCATCTAGGTTTCAACACGGCCACCAAACAGGCAGCAGCGGCAGGCGGGAGAGCCGCCGGTCCGCCATGGGTGGTGGCAGGTGGGGGGACCTCAGCGGGCAATCTTCCAGCAGGTCGGGCTGGGTGGCCATTTACTCGGAGAAGGTAAAAAGAGAAAGAGAAAGTTAGTTCTGAGAGGATTTTATGGAGATCAGAGAATGTTGAGCATCAGCATCAGGGTATGTCTGACGACTCCGGCAGGTCTGACTATAACAGCCTAATTAAAAGGAGAGAGCCAGAAGGTAACACGGACACGGGAGCTCCCTGAGAACACCAGCATCTATCTGCTCCACCGTCCACAAACCTGAGTGATCACGTGTAAGCAGCGAGACGACAGCTCCAGCATCTCAGTGTACTACAATTCCCTGTGTCCTCAAACCCCTGGACCTGCAGCCCTTATCTAAGAAACATTAATTACCAAAAGCTAAACTAAACAGATGAGTTTCAGCTTAGATTTAAAGATTGAGACTGTGTCTGAGTCCCGAACATTATCTGGAAGTTCATTCCAGAGCTGGGGGGCTTTATAAGAAAAGGCTCTTCCCCCTGCTGAGGTTTTCTGTATGTATGTAAGAGGCCAGCACCCTGAGATCTAAGTAGTCTTGATGGTTCATAGTATACAATAAGATCCCACAGGTACTCAGGAGCGAGGCCATGTAGGGCTTTATATGTTAATAGAAGAATCTTGTATTTGATACGGAATTTATTTGGGAGCCAATGAAGTGCTGATAGAACTGGACTGATATGGTCCTGCTGTAACAACCTGACAGTGGTGCATTACAGTAATCCAGCTTTGAGGTAATAAAAGCGTGTACTAGCTTTTCTGCATCTTGTAGAGATAAGGAGTTTCTTAGTTTGGAGATGTTCCTAAGCTGCATAAAGGCTGTTCTACTAATATTGGCTATATGTTGCTCAAATGATAAATATGAGTCAAATGTGACACCAAGATTTTTAGCTGCTAGACCAGGAATAATGGAAGCATCAGCCAAGTCTAACATTAAGTCGGATAGTTTATTTCTAGAGTCTTTTGGACCTAAAAGGAGAAGCTGGGTTTTGTCACTGTTAAGAAGAAGGAAGTTATGTGACATCCAGAGTTTTATATCCTTTACACAGTCCTCCATTTTCTGTAATCTAAATTTATCATCAGGTTTGGCTGATATATAGAGCTGTGTGTCATCTGCATAGAAATGGAAATTAACGCCATGTCTGCTTATAACTGAGCCCAGTGGTAACATGTATAATGTAAATAATAGCATAACAAAGCATAACAATCTTTCACATCCAGGCCTTTTGCAGAAGCATGGGTACACTCTCAGCAAAAAGGGTTCTGTATAGTACTAAAAGGATTATTTGAGTCATAACAATAGTGGAACCTAACCTATTATTTACTAAATAATCTTTAAAGAACCTTGTAGAGTATAAACTGTTATGTGGCTATACTGGTTCTATGGATGTAGGCAAAGTCTATAGACGACACTTATTTGCTCCTTCAAGCAAGTCATTTGCAGAATGGTTGCAGAAAAGGTTTCCCACCAATTAGAACCCTTTAATTTAGGCATCCAAATGGTTTGATTTCTCATTGTTCTATAAGAAAATCATTGCCCCTGTTAAAGAACCCTTTAAGAACCCCTTTCAAGAGTGTAAACTGCTATGTTGGCATCTCACAGATGATTGTGGAAGTATTTATAGCCTACAAACTGCCCTTTTTTACTCCATCATTTAAAGTAACACTCATATGCAGGTCTTTTTTGCCAAAACAGGAGAACATTGTATAGTTAAATCCTTGTTGGTGCTATATAGAACTGTTCTAAGAGGTTCCATATATGGAACTGTCTACAAAAGGTACATCCAAGTGTCCAAACTGTTCTCTGAATTGTCATTGTTCTGATTAGAACCATTGCTTTTCAGTATAATCCAGTCAGCACCCAGTTCCTTTAAAACACTGTAGTGAAATCACTTAGTGTGTGTGTGTGTGTGTGTGTGTGTGTGTGTTTTCTGGTACACACTCTGAACTGTGCTGGCTTAGAACCATAAAACAGAGTGTGGTTCTCCCGCTGGTGAAACAGAGACCCAGCTTCCCTGAGCTTTTGTTCAGTTTGTAATCAGTCATAATTCAAGAGTAAAGATGTGGTGGGGGGGTGTTTCCACAGCAGAACAGAGACACCTAAACGTAGTCAAAGCTCTAGAACCATTAATATTATTAATAAATTAATAAGTTCTCATGTTCCATTGTAAAAGAGTTTCACACTGACAACTCCAACTGTTCTGTTATGTCCTGAGAACGCTCCTCACTGCTGTAAGCTGGGAGTAATGTCTGTTAATGGAGCCTAGGGGACATCAGAGGAGGCTCTGCTAGAACGGTAAAAACAAAGGATCAGAACTGGATCAGGCGTTAAACAGACAGTCCTCAATCCGTTTTACTTGGATCAGCCCTCATCCCAATCAGCTACCATCCCTGTACAGTGATGTTGGTTTGCAAGCCCAGTTCTGTTTTTCTTTGGATGAAGTTGCTCCTACATTTCTGTCTGTGTATAAAATGAGATTTAAAATGAAATCCCATTTCCTTCTCAGTTTATCACCTGATTAAAACCGTAACTTCATAAACAAACCTCATGGTGAAGTACAACTTCACTGTAGCTTTAATTACACCCTGACAGTGCCGTCCTTGAGTTGCTGTGGCTCAACCAATAAAGTTGCTGAGAACAGAGAGTCGTTTAGACGCTTCATTAAAAACTAACTCTTCGTTTCTTCTTCCAGGAAACCAAAATCAACTGTGTGCGCCTGGCTACCAAAGGTATGAGACTTCTTTTCACTCACTTCTTCTATTTACAGTGGATGAGCTGCTTGTAATAATAGTCTGTGATGTTGTTTATCATGAATGTCACGATTTCTAGTGGGGGAAATGAGTCTAGAACATTTATAGCTGCAGATTATGTGATAAGTCCATCATGTAGCGTGTCATATTCAATTAGAGGCTGTCATTCCAAGCACCACATCATAAGACACGTTCAGTAAAAGCTGGCTCTTTTGTTAAATATGTAAACTGTGTGCACTGTTCTCTATGAAGCACGGGGTTTTTCAAAGAGAGAGTCTAAATTCACATCCATCCACACAACGACATACCACAACAACAGACCCCGAGTCCCGTAGGGATGAATAGAAATGCCAGTCTCATCTTTATTTTATCTGCATGAGTATCTGCCTCCTGTTAATAGTCCTTCTGTTTTTAGTCGAATTCATTTTCTGTTAACTTCTGTAAATCATTATTTTACATGATGGAAGTAAAGCTCAGTGATGTTGTAGATAAAGAGAGTTTCCATTAACTAACGGGCATCATTGCATCATTTTATTATGATTTGCTTGTCTGTTATTTTTCATTTGCTGCTGATCCATTTTAACCAGTAGTTTATTCTCATGCTCAGCTGACTTCATATCTGTTTGTATTTGATTTGCATCCATTCACTTTGTGTTCATGTCACCCATCTGTTGGCACATGTTCTCTTTTTCTCCATCCCTTTCAGTGCATTCTGAATTGGGTTCTTGTGGTGATCACTAGGGAGCTGTTTTAGTTGTGTTTCTGCTTTGGAAAAGACATGCTTTAAACTCTGCGGATCAGTCAGAAAAATAGTCAAAATCAAGATAACACCTTATTTGATTACACTGTGATTTAATGACCACAAATTAGAATTAGACATTTCTAAAAGATGTATTTCTTCCATTTTTCTTTATATTTGACTTTATTAGTACTTTATTAGTTCATTCTGAGATATGTTGTATGGAAATCAGCAATACATTACTAGTCATAATTGTGCAAAATAAACAGAACTGTTGCCACCTTGTTATGCACATTGTTGAGCATGAATTATTGCCAAAATGTGCTAAATGCAAATGCATTCATTGATTAATTCATTAGGGTTCTGGGTTTGTTACTTTATGAGTGTATTACATTAATATGCGTTTAATAATCACTAATGCTTCAAGAAGTGTTCCATATTCTAAAGCGTGTCACTAATTACAGACTAAAAAGCTCTAAATAAATATTTAATGATGATAATAAAGATTTGCCTCACAGATACAAAACCTGCGGAATTTGTGGTTCTTTGGTTGTGAAAAAACAGAATCTCCATCTTGTCAAAATGAGTTCAGTCATTACAGGAGTTCAGTTTATCAGCATCTGGTTGTTAAAGAGGGTTAAACTAACATCTGCCCAGCTGCATGTTGTGTAATAAATAGTTCAGGTACTGTAGGGTCTACTTGCCACTAGTTACAGGCTAAACAGCACTGAAGTATCTGCATGACAGGGTGGTGACAAAGTGTTTATTGTTAGTTACCACAATTAATAATGTAAGGATTAAAGATTTTCGCAAAACCAAGGTCCTAATTAATAAATTTTAATGAACAGTTTAGAAAGGTCTTATTCATAGAATGAGACTTTAATAAACCCATAATTTGTGTTCCTTGACTCAGTAAAAAAAGGCTCTAGTCACATGATAGTCTTGTGTCAAGTTTTAAAGCTGGGTTTAAATGATGTCTTTGCCACAAATTTCAAACATATTTTATTACTGTTCTCTTCTTTTCTGTTCATTTTATTTCTGTTTATTTGTTTTCCACTCATTGTCAACAGATAATAATACCTACTGTAAAGTCATTTTTCATATCCATCAGAAATCAGTCTTTGAAAAAAGAAGGATTATACTTCTAAATCAGACCTCAGAATTTATTTCCCCTTCGGTTCCATCAGGTCTTTTTGCCCAGAAGCTTCTGGACTGAGTACTACCTTATTTAGACTGTGTATCTGTTTCCTGAATGTTCCACTGTATATCTAAGCTCTGAAGAACTTTCAGGCACTGAGAGCTGAAGGCGTATTTCTTTAGACTATTTTTTCTTTCTTTCTTTTCTCATGCATGCCGACCTGGAACGTAAAACCTTGTCTTAGTGGTAATAGGTAGGGGACAAAATACCACGCCCTACATACTTGTCATTCCCAGTGAAGGTGAATATTATACCATGGTCAAACTTTTTTCTTTCTTCTTGATTCTTTTCACCCACGCTCTTCTTTCCACTGTTGTTTCCTTCCCACCTCTCCTTTAATTTTCCATTTTTTTGGTTTGAGAACTTGTTGTTCATTCTGCTTTTCTTGGTCCACATTTTAATGCATCAGTTTGCATGTCTGGTCCACAATAAAGCTGAAGTGTAGCTGGTTGTCATTGACCTCATTTACACTAATGTTCTTTGGTACCCTTACAGTGTATGGTTCCCCCTTACACATCTCAGTCTCTGCAGTTTTGAAAGATCATTTCTTTAAAAAAATCCCCTACATCTACTGTGGTTTTGCTCATGGCCTTGTTAAACTTGTATAAAACCAGTGCAGAATGATACGATAATAATGTTGTTGTTTACAGTTATTTGTTTTTTAGGACTTCTTTGAAATAATATCCTTATAGAAGCTTATTGATAGTTATTTTTAATTGTTTATTAGATTATTATCACAAATTATTAGTGATCTGTCTCTCACCAAACAGTGAACCACGTCTATCTCTACTGTTGCTCAGATGTTTCTGCTTCCAGTTCCTCCTTTGTCTTCTCTATCAGTCAGTGTTAAACCTCTAAGATCTTTCGTACTAGATTTCTACTATTGAACCCCAATCAGTATTAGTCTATTACTCACAGATGATCATCTGACTTTCTCATTCCCTCCTGTTTAGTGTTTAGAGTCCACTTACTAATGAGTTATTAACACTAATAAGGAGCAGAAATGCTCTTATTTTAAAGCGTAAAACTCATCAGCTCCAAACGTGAAGATCAACACTGCTGAAGTTATGAAGCTCAGCAACATCACCCAGAGCTCAGACTGTGAGAGTAGTCTCTTCATATGTTAATGAGCTGATCAGATGATCATTAGTGAGTTTAACTGTAGTCAGGTATTAACAGAGCTCTGCTAAAGCTGACAGCTAGAACACTGACTGATGGAGAACTCACAGTAAGATCAGGAACCATCTGAGCTTTACCAGTGTGGAGGAATGTGGGGCACTGTTGTGTTTTGACGAATGAACTGGAGCTGATTATTAATTATTAATGTTCAGGTGGTAGAAATTGGTTAAAATTGGTCAGAGTTTAACAAGTATCTGAGCAAAATTTCAAAAAGTGATGCGTGTTGCCTTACTCACAACGCTCCACCTGTACCTGTGCAAGTAACTGCTTCACTTACATGACCCCACTCATACACTCACACCCTGCCAGCCTAACCTCTGTTTGTGTGTGTGTAGGTATGTGTGTGTATGAATGGGTGTCTGTGTGAGTGGGTGTGTTTTTGTGGGTTGGCATGGGGTGATTGCTTATGATTTGTGTGTGATTGATTTAGTCATGTGGTGGTGGTGTGTGTGAGTATGCAGTCAGGTGTGTGTTTATCTGTGGATTGTGTAGCATTGCAGGACAGCTTTACATCAGAGTAAATAGTGATAGCATGCTTGTGTTTGTAAGTTTTTGGATTCCATGTAAAGGTCATGCTCTGATTTTAGAGGTAAAATTTAGGTTAAAAGTTTGAAAAAAAAAAAGATAAAAATGATGTAATCATATTTCATCAACCCACCATCACAGTTGTTTTCACTACCAGAAAAGTAAATAACTTGGCTGCCTGAAGCCATCAGTAAATCATCAGAATAACACCCATGACCTACAAACAGTTCCTATCTCAGGAAGAGAACTCTTAAATCTAGTCTAAACTTTGACTATTTGCCACTTTTAGATTGTTCTAAGAATTGTGTTGTATTATTTATTTTTTTCTAGATGGATGTAACAATTTTAAGTCCTTTAAAGCTTTATTGTGTTTTATATTGTGTGTTTTATGTGTTTATTCCAAGAAATGGTGGTTAAAACAAGCTCATTTTACTGCCAATAAAATGATAAACATTCAATAGAAAATTGACTTAAACAAGTAAAACCATCTAGTAGTATAAAACTCTTATGATATTCCTATAAAACTATTTGGACTAGGTTTAAGATGACTGCACTTATAATAGAATAGAAATTCTAGATCACGAACGCAATTACAGAAAACATAAATAAATCAACATGCCTTTTTTGTGATATTCACAGCACAGCAACACAGATATTCCAACATTTCACACATAAAAAGAAAAGCTTTGCTCATCTTAACACTCTTGAAAGAAGACTCAACCAAGATGTACGTCTGTAGCCTACACACTCTGATTATAGATCTAACAAGTAGCAGATGTTTGTAATCAGGAGAGACAGATTGCTCAAGACATCCTGGGGAGACACCTGTGAAGCCCTCAATCAGATTTAGCTCCAGAGGTTGTGGAATGTGGGCCTGTGGATGTTCACTGGGCTGCGGAGCTGGAATGTCTGTTTATTGGAGCTTGAACAATACAGGGACTAAAACTTTGCAAGGCACCAGGGATCTACACTTTATAGACATTGTATTGGGACACCTGCTTATAATTCAAAAGGGTTTATCCTGCTTATGTTGGAGTAACTGTCTCAACTGTCCAGATAAAAAGGCATTCTACTAGATTTTGGAGGAACATTGCTGTCAGGATGTGATTGCATTCAGTTGACCTCACTAACGCAATTGCATTGAGCGTTAGTGAGGTCAAAATGTTGGATGATCACTATCCCACTCCTTAACTCATCCCAAAAGTACTGGATAGAGCTCCATCATCATTCAGGAGAACACATTTCTCAATGCTGGGGGGCTTTATACCTCTCTAGCCCACGCCTGACATTAGGCAGCATGGTGCCAATAGGATCTCGTTTGTAGCAATAATGAGCCTATTTACTTTGTCTCTGATTGGCCTCCTCCAGATCAACACGAATGGAAAATAACTTCTTACCTCTATTGAAACCTAAATTCCACTGCTGGGACCAACTTCCGACTAAGAATTCCAGAAAAGAGAAGAGGCCAGAAATTGAGAACCTGCGGGACAGGTGGTAAATTTGTGATATTCCACCCAATAGAGAAGCTTGAATGTACCAATATACTCTCTGATGCAATCTACCCAAGTATTCCATGAATCTCTTCAATACTTGTGGTTTGCAGCAAGCTTCTTGGTTTAGGCCAATGCCTTCTAAGAGTTCTTTAATCCAAATGTAATATCCAAAAGAGAGTCTCATGAATGCATTGGCAAGGCCTGGAAGTGAGGAGACTCAGATCTGGGTACTGTAGAACAAATGCTATTCAAATGCTAATCAGCACTAGCCAAGTGCTGGAAATGCATTTTTTACAGTTTACAAGAAATTTGGCCAGAAATGAACTTTACACAGTTTTGCAATGTAAATGTAATGCAAATAATCAAGCAGTACATTCCTGGTGTCTAACAAGTGTGTCTTTCAGTTTATAGTGAAGCTACAAGATGTTTAGACAGATATATAGATAACTTTATTAATCCCAGAGGGAAGGTCAGGTATTACAGCAGCATAGAAGTACAGTGAAAAGCAAAGTAGCCTTCTTTATATGTACAAAGCAGTTAAAGTGGAACATGCAGTAATAATGCACATAAATATTATGCAGATGACCGTGCAATGTGTATTGTCATGCAGTTTCAATATAATATCAATTGACATCTGAATTTGAGGTGCATGCACGAAGTTGCAATGCATATAGATCTGAGTAGAGAGATGTAGTAATGTCCAGCTGGTGCTCAGAGAGCCCGTCCTGATAGAGCTCAATATACATTAATGTCCCGACACACTGATGAGGTGTTATACAGCGTGATCAGTAAAAGTGTTCCTGGTAAATCTTGAGGTTCAGGGTGGAACAAAGCAGTGCTGTAATGGAGTCTTAGGTAAAACTCCACAGAGTGATGCAACTCTTGTACTATCCTCTGGACTTAGAATATCATAGTACGTCCCAGCAGACTTGCTGCACATAGAGGACAAGGATGATGTCCTAGGACACAGAAACATGTCTAGGGCAGTATTGCAGTACGGCATACTTGTAATGACCTGAGGGGCACTGTGGACTGTGGAGGTTTTAGTCTTTTTTATATACAGTCTTTTTGAAACTGATCTGAAGACCTCAAAAAACACTTGTTTTTGTTTTCTGGCTGATATGAATGACTATCCAAAAACTTGTAGCTTTACTCGGTCAATAAGTGGACAATGAGATGAAATATTCCAGGGGCAGAGAGTCATCTCTGCAGGTCAGCTTCACCTCTTCTCACAAGCTTTGCCAGAACACATTGTTGAGTGCTTGCACATTCCTGCCGCTACCACATAATCCACTGTTACGGACTGAGGAAAGAAGTGAGTTGTTAATACTGGGTCGTTGCTGTTGCCACTGCTGATGGATTTCTTGTTTGCTCATGGTGGCATCTTCATAGCTAACATCTGAACTGAAGATGAATTCAAGTCATTTTTGCAAGGCTGTAAAAAGTAATAAATAACCTCATGAGGATCTACAGATGTTTCAGTTGTTAAAACAAACCATGTGGTGAAACTGGGGCTAGGTTTAAGAACTGGATCAATTTATGGTCATAATTAACCCTTTCTGGTCTAATGGCATTTTCTCAATTTTTGCAAATCGTTTAATTGAATTTGTCTGTAAAGACACTTTACAAAAGCGCTGCAGTGCAATTTTAGCAGCAGTATACATTTTAAACACTATTTTACATCTCTCTGATGTCGACTGAATGAATAATTAAGGGTTTCTGAGATGACAGGTAAAGGCCGACTTCAACTCATAGTCTATGCCAGAGCCTATGCAAGAAAGCTTCCCTTCTTTTTAGTGTAAGGGTTTCCATCCTGTACTCATTCTGCTTCATTCAGACCCAGGGAGTTCTGTTTGTGCTTTCTTGAGTGTACTCCAAATAACCTCAGCTAGCGCCACTCAATCAGACTGTTATGCAGTGCTTCATCCAGAGCTGTACAGGCTGTGCTCACTATGCTTTGGGCTTGTATCAGCCCTGCTGGTACCTAATAGAGAACAACTGTTTGAGTTCTGAATCTCTGAAAGTGGATTGTGGAGTTCAGGCAGTCTTCAGTAGAGCCCTGACCTCTTTCCAGGTGAAAGTTGGTGGTGTGAAAGACTAGACAGATGGCTTAATCCACAACTCTGCCCAGCACACTGAACACACTGCAGGGGGTTCAGGAGATGCTGATGCTGATGTGAGACATCACCATCTTTTCCAGGCACTCAATAACCACGGAAGCGAGAGCCAATCTGAGGCAGTCATTTAGGCATGACACATTAGAGTTCCTCGGTGGTGGTGGGGGCAGGCGGGTTCTTTAGAAGCCCAGTGAAGCGATGGACGGAGGCTGCGAGAGGTTAAAAATAGGCCCTGTGCAGGGTGGTTGTATTCACTTCGCTGCTTTCCACACATCTCCTTCTTGTCTCCTCGTCCACTTACAATATGTTCAATTGCCCTGACTGAAATTACAAATTGGTGTGCAGTAAAAAAAAAGGTTGGGTTTGCTGATTCGCAATGCCAGGTGTTGAAAAGTCACATTTAGTCGACTAATGGACCGGCACGGATGTTTAATGGAGCAAAATGGCATCCCGCTATTTTGACATTTTTATTGGCATTTTGATATGGCTGCCAAAATATTATGTCATCTAAATATTACATACTGTCTGATATTCATATATTGCATTTCTAGCGATGGGTTGAGTGGCATGGGGCTGAGATGCTGGTTTTTGTGTTCTGCCCACTCAATTCTGGCCTACTTTTGCATTATGTAAGCAGTCCTGAAGCTTGAAATTAGTTGGCAGTTGGATTGCACAAGTAGTATTTGCCTCCCCACACCCCCACTTGAAATGCAGTAGGTTATGACTATTATATGAGCTCCCAATGATTTTATGTGCATATACGTGAGTTATGAATCTTAGAACAAAAAGCATAGAAACCAGATTCACAAAAGCTTTCCTAAGTTGTATGAGCAATCTTAATATAAACAAAAAACAATGAAGCATCAAATTATCTTAATTGCTTTCTTGCTTCAGCTTTTTGTAACATAACAATAATTGTAACATTATCATAAATGGGTGTAAGGCACATCTTAAGTGTCTGTTATTCAGTTAAAACTTGAGGAAAATGGATAAAAAAACAGAATCAAACTAACTAAGTTTCAGTAAACAAGAGCTAGAGGTGACAGTGGAGGAATGAGGAAACAAACCTTCCTTTAAAAATTTGAGCTTTTGTTTGTTTTCGTTCTTTATTCTTTGTTTATGTAACACAGAAAGACACATATACATTATAGTTCAAATTCACAATACAGTGCAATGGAAAATTATCATTTCTTTGGTAAAATGCACTAGTTTGGTCTGATGTAATAGGGGACAGATTAACAAAAGCTTTCCAGAGAAAAATCTTCTGAAGAATTTTAAGATAAACACTAAGCAGCTTGTAAGAATGTTCATAAAAGCAATTCTAAAAATAAGCTGAAAAAATATGAATTTTTATTGATATAAGTTTTCATTATTTTCTTAACCTCTTAAACTCCACCTCTGGTTTATCGCCATTCCTGTTTCTTCCAAGAGTAAAACCTTCCAAGAGATACCATTGGTGATAGTCCAGTGTTTGTTAGCAACATTAGCCTAGCCTAATGTTTAGTTTTAAACTAAAGAAGCACACATCAGATACCAAACATGTCTTAGCTGATATACTGCATCTGCATATACTGAATATATTGTTTTTTAAAGTGACTTTTATTCCATCCTGTGGACTGACAGTCTGTAAATACTTGATGGTTTTCTGTGTGTTTACTGACTGTTCATCTATAGGGTGTAATAAAAGTGACAGATCTAAAAACTCTTCACTGTTTTCTTTTATAGCAGTTTGTATGTTGCCTTTTACAGCATTTCACAGCCTATCATAAAATACTTGAAGTTTGTTATTTTAATTAAATGGAGGAAAAACAAAATCAAACTCAAAATCAAAAAATGTTTAGAAAACATATACAAACATTCATTCTGTAATTCAGCTATTTAAACTGATCATTTTAGAGGTTGGCCTTTTGACCTCTTATAGTCTGAGACCAAGTAAGCTTATAAAAATATTTTGGAACCTTTTTAATTGTTCTTAAGAAAAAAGTGTAGAAAATAGAGAATTAAGAAAAATATTTTCTTTGCATATGAAGAATAAAAGCAGATCTAATATTAAGCATTTTGTGAATCTGATGCTTAAACTTAGATGGCAGTAGTATTTGCCCCCACCCCCATCTGACGCCCCAACTACAGTAGACAAAACAATTATAAGGTATCTAAATGATTTTGTATGCAAATACACGAGCTTAAGCCCATTTTAGAGCAGAAACAAAATCAGATGAATCATTTAAATCACAAAATACTTCAAATGCACCCAAAACTAATGATCATCGCCCATTTTCATAATCTTACCGTGGCTACCATGGTGTATTGCTGCCCCCCGGATGGTTCTTTGAACCCTCAACATTACGGCTTGTTTACATGACTGCAGGATGACTAATCTTAATCCCAGTCCAGAGATCATAATCCTTTTAGAGGCACTCAAGTATAATGCTTTAATCCTGTCTACGTACAAACAATAGCACTCATCTGTGTGTCACTCTGCGGGTCTCGGAGATGGCATCATAGATAATCCCTCGTCCTACAGATCCGCCGTAAATAAAGTTTGCTTTGAAAAAAATACGCTCTCAGGATGTCTCAGGGATCACTCTCAATCACAGTGGCAGTGCACCAGCTCCTGCCCACCCATATACAGCAGGGATTATGCTTTAATATCACAGGCTTTAGTAATAATTCCTTTTTGATACTTAATTTTACCCCGGCCCAAAATAAAATGGATTTACATGTTCTTTTTAGGCAAACAAGCCAGGCCTGTGGGTGTGAGGAAATGTATGGTGAGTGGTTTTTAATCACAGGGAGATTAGAGCTGACTTTTTTTCTCTCTTTTAATATAAAAGAACATGCTCCCTGAATTAGGCACAAAAATGACTCCAGTCTTAAGGGAGCGATGCACTCGAATCGCTGTGATCCTCTCGGTTAAGACGGGTTTTAATAGCGATCAGCGTCCTCGGAGAGACTGAGGGATGAAAAGGGAGATAGTAAGCAATGCTCCGTGCGGGACTTTTTTGGCTGGAGCAATTTGCCTTGATTTTGAATGGGGAAGATCTTGTTATTGGACTAAATGCAGATGTGCATTACTTCTCTGGCTCTTACTGGTTGTTACATTGATATTACATGTTATTATCCTCAAGAGCCTTCAACCCTCGTCTTCTTCAGAATGCCGTTCTTTGTTCCTTGTAAGCCTGTTAATGTGTCTTTTGAAGGAAATGTGAATTTTGAAAAACAGTGAGGACAGATCACAGTTAAACAGGTGGTAAAATGTATTTTATCATAAATATTTTATATGCTGAACACTATTACCATAAGTAAATAAGGTATAAATGCTTGCTTGGATGCCTCAGCATCTGATAGGAGCGGGACATCACCAGAATACCTTTACTGATAACGTTCAGGCTTCTTTGTTATTCAAACACATTTTATAGTGCAGGAGTGTGAAATTCTTGTCAGACAGTACATGACATCTTCAATCAAATCAAATCTAATGTATTTTTATAGCTGTTGGTGTCTGAAAGCAGCTTTACAGAATCAGTAATTAGTAAAAATTAGTGGTTGGTGTGGCGCAATGGATAACACCACTACCTGCCAGTGAGCTACCACACCATGTGGGAGACTGGGGTTCGATTCCTGGTCTGGGTGACTATGCTGCGCTACACCAATAAGAGTCCTTGGGCAAGACTCCTAACACTACATTGGCCCACCTCTGTAATACAAGTTGCCTTGTAAGTCGCTCTGGATAAAGGGGTCAGCTAAATATCATAAATGTAAATGTAAATGTAAAAAGACGAGAAATCAACAACATAAAAAGACATGAAAACCTAAGATCCCCCAGTGAGCAGCGGTGGCAGTGGTGGCTAGGGGCAGTGGTGGCTCAGCGGTTAGAGCGCCGGGATATCGATAACAGGGTTGTGGGTTCGATTCCCGGGCTCGGCAAGCTGCCACTGTTGGGCCCTTGAGCAAGGCCCTTTACCCTCTCTGCTCCCCGGGCGCTGGAGTTGGCTGCCCACCGCTCTGGGTGTGTGTGTGTACTCACTGCCCCTAACACGTGTGTGTGTGTGAGTGTGTGTTCACTACCAGATGGGTTAAATGCGGAGGACACATTTCGCTGTACAGTCCACACTGTACAGTGACGAATACGTGCACCTTTATCCTTTTTATCCTTTATCCAAAGACCACCATGCAGGAGAACCTCCCTTAGAGCTGGAGGAAGAAATCTTGGGAGGAACCAAGACTCACAAGGGGGACCCGACCCGTCCTCCTCTGATCAGAACTATTTATAAATTATTGATAAAAGTTGGTGTGCAACATATTCATAATCATAATATAATAATCATGGTGTAGAATAACGTAATATAGTCATTGCAGTGATGGTCAGAGCAATGAGAGTAATGCTGGGTAATAGTGGTAATATTAATACACTGCAAAAAAAATCTAGTCTAAATATGTATATGTATATAATGTCTCGCTACATTTGATCACATGAGATTATTTGACTGATTTCTGAACAATATAAAAATGATTTCATTTCATCTTCTAATATAATGTAATGAGACCAGTATGAAGCTCTAATAACATTAATATCCAGTATGAAGCTCTAATTACATTAATATCCAGTATGAAGTTCTAATAACATTAATATCCAGTATGAAGCTTTAATTACATTAATATCCAGTATGAAGTTCTAATAACATTAATATCCAGTATGAAGCTCTAATAACATTAATATCCAGTATGAAGTTCTAATAACATTAATATCCAGTATGAAGCTCTAATAACATTAATATCCAGTATGAAGTTCTAATAACATTAATATCCAGTATGAAGCTCTAATAACATTAATATCCAGTATGAAGTTCTAATAATATTAATATCCAGTATGAAGCTCTAATAACATTAATATCCAGTATGAAGCTCTAATAACATTAATATCCAGTATGGAGTTCTAATAACATTAATATCCAGTATGAAGCTCTATTAACATTAATATCCAGTATGAAGCTCTAATAACATTAATATCCAGTATGGAGTTCTAATAACATTAATATCCAGTATGAAGCTCTATTAACATTAATATCCAGTATGAAGTTCTAATGACATTAATATAAAAAAACAGTCTAAATATGAAAAATGTATCATTACATTTGATCACATGAGATTATTTGACTGATTTCTGAATATAAAAATGATTTAAGTCATTTTATCTTCTAATGTAATGTTGCCATGATGTTGAAGGCGAGGAGGCTTAAATGGTCAAATCTCTGTGATCTACTCAGTTAGGACGGGTTTCAGTAGCGAGCTGCGTCCTCAGCAAGGTGTTGTATGGAAGTTAGTGTTAAAACTGGGGTAGTTTCTCTGGTTTTGGAGGAGGATCTTACATGTGGACTTCAAACACATGCTTTCCTCAAAAGTGTTTAATCCACATCTTCCTCAAAACCGGAGTCTTTGTTCCTCAGAAGCCCGTTTCTGTTTGTATGTTTCTGTGAAGGTTTACGGATCAGCACCCTGAACATTAGGAGTGTAATGCAGTGCCATAAACTGTGTCTGTGTGTGAATTCTGAACCAGAAGTGGGCGTGGTCAGAAATCCCCAAAGTTTGCGTTTTACATTTAATCACTCCTGTCTGTATTGGGGTCAGTTTGGGGTCAGTTTGTATAGAAATATGGTTTAATGGTGGAGCTCACCTCACTGATGAGGCAGTGTTGAAACGTCTCTCCTCTCCTAGATTCTGCTGATCTTGTACTCATGTGGATCCATAGGCTAGTCAGCTCTGCCAGGAGATTTACAGAGGCCATGAGATCCCGATCAGCAGAATCAAGGAGAGCAGACAAAAGGGGATCTGCAGTAAGACACTGAAAAGAGCGCCCTCTATTGGTGTCTGTATTTGTATCTGTTTAGAATGGATTATCATATTTGTGCTCATATTGGGTTACACTCCTACTACACATGCTAAGCTCATGTATAAATCTGGGTTAGCTTTATAGTAAAAGGGTATTGTTCTTAAGGGAGGGGGCTTAGACACGCTACCAGCAGCATTTGTCTGGCGTGGCCCAGAGGAGCAGAAGCTCATGGAGATAATCTAATAGAGAAATGAGCACAGCCTTAGAAGAATTCAAAGCGCTGTTTAAAGACCCTCCGTCATATCTGCTTGCCCCCATAAGCCAGGGTGAAGCTGTGTATGAGGAGCGATTGTGCAGTGGTGGAAGAGGTTGAGGAGATAAGCTAAATGATTGGTCAGGAGCATGTTAAGTCAGTCAGATTGTGGGGTTAGCATGGGAGAGCGTGCTACCAGAAATACACTAAAACAGCCAGATGGGCTCTCGACAGAGTGAGTGTGAGTATGTGCGTGAGAGTGTGTATATGGGTGAACACTTGCCAGCTTGAACTGCTGAACCCAATCAGATTCAGACAGAGAGAGATGGGCTAGCACTGACAGGAGGTGATGGCCTATCTCCATCTCTTTCTCTTTCTCTCTCTCTCTCACTCTCTCTCACTGTCTCTCTCTATCTCTCTCTCCCTCTGGCGCTCGGATCAACCTGTTAACACCTGTAGATAGAGCAGTAATGCTTTCTAGCTAAAAATATTCCCTGTCAAACAGAGCAGAGATTGCTTCAATGTTCTAATATTATTAATATTATTAATATCCAGTATGAAGCTCTAATAACATTAATATCCAGTATGAAGCTCTAATAACATTAATATCCAGTATGAAGCTCTAATAACATTAATATCCAGTATGAAGTTCTAATAATATTATTACCCAGTATGAAGTTCTAATAACATTAATATCCAGTATGATGTTCTAATAACATTAATATCCAGTATGAAGCTATAATAACATTAATATCCAGTATGAAGCTATAATGACATTAATATCCAGTATGAAGTTCTAATAACATTAATATCCAGTATGAAGCTCTAATAACATTAATATCCAGTATGAAGCTCTAATAACATTAATATCCAGTATGATGTTCTAATAACATTAATATCCAGTATGAATCTCTAATAACATTAATATCCAGTATGAAGCTCTAATAACATTAATATCCAGTATGAAGCTCTAATTACATTAATATCCAGTATGATGTTCTAATAACATTAATATCCAGTATGAAGCTCTAATAACATTAATATCCAGTATGAAGCTCTAATAGCATTAATATCCAGTATGAAGTTCTAATAACATTAATATCCAGTATGAAGCTCTAATAACATTAATATCCAGTATGAAGTTCTAATAACTGAGCTTAAATGTTGAAGGTTGGCTTTGATTTATTGGAGGTTTCAGGGTTAGCTCTAGGCTGAATGTTTGTGTGAGGAAGAAGGAGCTGGTGTGGATATTCAGTGATGGAGACGAGGCTCAGTATCAGTTTGCCGGCGCTGCTGCTGATGGAGAAGTGTGGAGGTTATTAAAGGTAGATGTTGGTGCTGGCGGCAGCGGAGCTGGATTTGTAGTGAAGAATGTATCTCAATTCTCTTCCTGTCAGGACTCTGTCTGCCCGCCAAGGACTCATTGCTCACCATGAAGGTAGTTTGAGAAAACAGCAGTGCAGACAGACTTTTAATCTGCTCATGTTGTAAAAGAAAGATATTTACCTCTGTCTCTGAACTGGCAGAGAAAAACACGTTGGGCTGAGATGAAAGCAAGTCACCCACGTTGAGAGATCAGTGTTTAATGTGCTGCTGTACATCAAGGTTCTCCAACCTTATTGGCAGAACATGTCTGAAAGGATTCTCTTAGAAGTGGGAAGGCAAGGCGTTTCAGTAATTGTTCGGAAAGCTCAAAAGATGCTAACATGGCTGAACAACACAACGATTAGAACTCCTTGTTTTGGAATTTTGGAATGTTTCAACCTGACAATTCCTCGATTTCTCACTGTCTCTCCTCAAATCCCTGTTATGTGTCTTGGTTCTTGCTTATGTTAAGCAACTCATTAGGAGCACTTCAGTTATAGTAAGAAGAGCCGACCTTTGCTCTCCAGACAGCCACAATCAGCGTGGATTAAACAGGATGGTGGAAATGTTCCATTGAGATTCCAGCCCATGTTTATTTGATTGAATCACACATTCCTGCATTCCTGCAGATTTCTTTTGGGAGGATTTCTTTCATGCTGTGAATCTCCTATTCTATCACATCCCAAATGTGTACTTCTGGATTGATATCTGGTGACTGAAGAACCAGCACTGATGCTCTAATAACATTAATATCCAGTATGAAGCTCTAATAACATTAATATACAGTATAAAGTTCTAATAACATTAATATCCAGTATGAAGTTCTTATAACATTAGTATACAGTATAAAGTTCTAATAACATTGATATCCAGTATGAAACTCTAATAACATTAATATCCAGTATGAAGCTCTAATAACATTAATATCCAGAATGAAGCTCTAATAACATTAATATCCAGTATGAAGTTCTAATACCATTAATATACAGTATGACGTTCTAATGCCATTAATATCCAGGATGAAGCTCTAATGACATTAATATCCAGTATGAAGTTCTAATGACATTAATATCCAGTATGAAGCTCTAATGACATTAATATCCAGTATGAAGTTCTAATACCATTAATATACAGTATGACGTTCTAATGCCATTAATATCCAGGATGAAGCTCTAATATCATTAATATCCAGGATGAAGCTCTAATGACATTAATATCCAGTATGAAGTTCTAATGACATTAATATCCAGTATGAAGCTCTAATAACATTAATATCCAGAATGAAGCTCTAATAACATTAATATCCAGTATGAAGTTCTAATACCATTAATATACAGTATGACGTTCTAATGCCATTAATATCCAGGATGAAGCTCTAATATCATTAATATCCAGTATGAAGTTCTAATGCCATTAATATCCAGGATGAAGCTCTAATGACATTAATATCCAGTATGAAGTTCTAATAACATTAATATCCAGTATGAAGCTCTAATGACATTAATATCCAGTATGAAGTTCTAATAACATTAATATCCAGTATGAAGCTCTAATAACATTAATATCCAGTATGAAGCTCTAATAACATTAATATCCAGTATGAAGTTCTAATAACATTAATATACAGTATGACGTTCTAATAAGATTAATATCCAGTATGAATCTCTAATAAGATTAATATCCAGTATGAAGTTCTAATAACAATAATATCCAGTATGAAGTTCTAATGACATTAATATCCAGTATGAAGCTCTAATGACATTAATATCCAGTATGAAGTTCTAATAACATTAATATCCAGTATGAAGCTCTAATAACATTAATATCCAGTATGACGTTCTAATAAGATTAAAATCCAGTATGAATCTCTAATAAGATTAATATCCAGTATGAAGTTCTAATAACAATAATATCCAGTATGAAGTTCTAATAACAATAATATCCAGTATGAAGTTCTAATAACATTAATATCCAGTATGGAATGAAGTTCTCGTGCAGAAACACTTTGTGGTGTACTCAGTCTTTTCACAGTAAAGTGATTCACTAGATGAAGGTGAGTATAGTAGAATAGTGACGCCTCAACTGCTCTGTAGATCAGAAACTGTAGAAGGCCTCAGTTATGCTCTTAACAGAACTGTAACTGCTGCAAAAGGTCTTCAATGAGCAGAAACTGCAGTATTGTAAATGTAGTAATGACACACACACACACACACACACACACACAATCACTGCCATGTCTGACTTTCCCAACCCTCCTCCTGCTCTTTAGCTTTTACCTCACTGATGCTCTCAAAGATAGAAATAGTCCATGGAGTGCCATAAGAGTTAATGAGGTTGGAAGTCCATGTCGAAGTGTCTGTGTGTGTGTGTGTGTGTGTGTGTGTGTGTGTGTGTGTGTGCGTGTGTGTGTCTTCCTTTTGCATGGTGGTCACCATCGTACATGTAATCACACACCCTTAGCCATAACCCGACCACACAGTAACAAACACGGTCATGTGTGCACTTCTTAATGTCTGTGTTCCTGAATGAACACCTGTGTGTTTCTGGAGGAGTGTGTCTCTTAAAAAGGGTTCTGCAAGAGTTCTTTAAGAACCGTGACAACTCAAAGAACCATTTAGATGTTTTAATGGTTCTCTGATTGATCAGACTGCTCTTCAGATTGGTGGAAAACCCTTCAGTAGAAGATTCACTTGAAGTGTGTAATAACTGTGTAATTACACTAACTACCTGCAATAACAGTATAATTACTGGTGATGTAGTCACTGTTGTTTGATAGTGCAGCTTGTTTAGTTACATATTCAGTTTGGAATCTTGTAATTGATTATTATTAATAAGTGTTTCTAATTGTTAAAAGGTAAACAGCTGATAATACAAATATAATAACCCCACATCTGCTCTATTACACGTGAATAAACACAAAGTACACTGTGCTTGTTATTACATGAGTCAAAGGTAATGTTGTGATGTATCTGTAGAGCAATGCATTACGAGTAGTTAGTGTTATTACTAGCATAGTTAATGTGTTACAACACAGTTATAACAGACTCATAGTGATCTATAGTTCATTAAAAAGGGTTCCACTGTTGTTACAGGTCAAAAATCTACTATCTAGAACCCTTTTTGCTTAGATTGTATGTTTGTGTATGTGTGAAAGCTTGGAATGAATGCATGACTGTGTGTGTGTGTGTGTGTGTGTGTGTGTGTGTGTGTGTGTGTGTGTAGCGGTTCTCTGGGCAGCTCTTGTCCCAGTTAAACGCCTCTCTCTCTCTTCTCTGTGATGTATCACTCGCTTTTGCAGGTGCCTCCACCCAGAACTCCAATGCTGTGGAGCCGGAGAAGCAGGTGGACAGCACGGTGAAGATGGCTGGTGTTATTGCAGGAATCCTCATGTTCATAATCATCCTCCTGGGGGTGGTCCTCACCTTCAAACGCAGGTACCGAGTCCTTGCACCACCCTGTTTTTCAACAGATAGAGCTGAGACGGACTACTGGGTGTTCTGTAGCAGTGTTCTCAACCCTGGTTCTGAAGGATAAGGGACTCTGGGTCTAAGCTGCATCTCTATTTTTGGAGAAATCTAGAGGCCTGAACCTGAACTGAATCTGAACTGTTTTGTTTGATATACATGCAGTACATTTTCCCCAGAGTGGAACTGGATCTACTGAATTATGAGCTCCAAAAGTCAATATTGCTACATACATGCTACCTGCAGGATTAGTTTTTTTAGGAGTGTTGCGTAAACAGTCTTACAACAAAACAACAAAACAATACAGCAATGAAAGACAGCTGTATTAAAAAGAACAGGTAGAATTCTGATCAAAGATGAACTGTAAAGGTTGATTAATTATTTGTAGCTACTTTAGAACCACTTTTACACAACAAATGTGGTAACAGTAACATTTCAGATGACAAAAATGTAATCATCCCATTATCCCAGCATTAGCTGTGGCTGGCATCGCAACACCCAAGCTGACTAGGCAGTTGGGCTCCAGCTAGAGGTGGGCAGCATGCAGATATTTTACTGTAATAAAATTATTATAATGAATAAGTAAATGAACATAGTATCATTACCCCTAAAAAACTGTTTAATTGATTGTAGAGCAGCCAAATTAGATAATAGGTAATACAATGATTTTACAAAAATGTGATCTAACAAAGCCCAGCATGTTTATCTGTCAATGTCAGAAACTCGAAACAAGAAAAACAATAATATACATTTACTGCTCCAAACTACGGATCCAAACTTACAAATTCAAACTACTGATCCAACCTACAGAGTGAAACTATAAATCTAAAGTACCAATCCAGTCCACTGATTCCAACTTACAGATCCAAACCTACCCTAGACATCCAAACTTATAAATTCAAATTACTGATCCACATTCACCAATGCAAACAACTAATCCAAACTTACTCATCCAACTACTGACCCAAACTCACCCTACCTACACAAACTACCCATCCAAACTACTGATTCAAACTCTGAATGAGCATGTACTTACTAAGGAAAAAAAACAAAACATAGTGCATCCAACAAAAATGAAACTTGCTGGTTTGAATGTAAGTATTGAATTTCTATGGTGAGTCTAATTAAATTAATCAGGACTTTAAGCTTCTGTTTAGCATGTATGTAGCAAGGTTCCTGATTTGAGTAATTAACACCTCAAAGTAGAAAGAAATTGATGTGGAGAACTTTATTCAACCACAATAATTCAATAATGAGTTTTACTCCCATATAGGAGAATGGTTTAGACCCAGTGCTGATCCTAATGCTAATTCTGCTAACTGCAAAATGACTGTAGAAAAAGTACAATTACTGTGCTGCACTGCTAAAATGAATGTCTTAGCAAGTGAAACCATTCCTTTTAAAACACAAACAACATTATCTGTTTCTTCAAATCTGGAAGGTTTGACTATAACATGCAACTTTTGTTTGATAAAAATGACTTTAAATATGTAAAATATTTAAAAATTGGTTAAAATAATTTTACAACAAACAAATATTTGATATTTTAGGGAACTTTTTCATTTGCTAAGAGAGCAGTGTGGGCTACACAGGACCAGAATTGAGAACTTTCTGAAAGACAGCTCTACAACACCAGTGTTAGTATGTGGTAGAATTAGTTATATTAAATATTTAATTAACACAGATGTTCACGTTTTTACAGATGATATCTGATACATGCATTTAACTGGGTTAGTGTGGGCTAGTGGTTAGCTTAGCAGTTAGCACTGCTTTTCTGACACATCCAGCTTTTGTGTCTTCTGGTGAAACATGCACACTGGCTTCCCTTCATTGCTTCCCTGTCTTTTACCACCCCCCAGACCAACACCACCAGCACCACCTTCCCCACTCCATCCTCCCCTCTCCCCCACCAGCTCCTCCCATCCAACTCCACCCCACACATACACACACTCTGCCCTCATTCCCACACTCTCTCCAGCCCCATTCTGCTCATCCTCATTCTGACTGAAAGAAAGGGGAACCCACCGCTCCTCTCATGGTCTCTTTGCTTTTACTACCACTCAACACACACACACACACACACACACACACACACACACACACACATCACTCATCAAGACAAAGCCTAATCCTGAGCTGAAAGGAAATTTTCTGAGTCTATTTTGAGAACTTTGAGAACCTCCTGGTCTGAACATTTCACCCACATAACACACGCTGCCATCCCACTGTGCCATACTGACTCATACTCCGAGACAGAAAACCCAGAGCAGGAGAGGAGGAGGCTCTTACAGCACTGCTTATATTGGTTAATTAGATAATTAGTAGGGATGCACAGTGATATCTGCTTTATATCAAGCCTAGCTTTGCTGGACCTCCATCTGTTGCAGGGTATTTGCCCACAGTACAAGATAGACACTTGTTTTAGTTCTGCAGTGTAGCTCAGATTTTGATATTTCTTAAGCAAGACTTTTTGCCACGGCTTTCAGACCTTTTCAATATTATTATTATTATTATTATTATTACAGTAATAATTAGAAACCAAAGACCTAGTACAATAAACAATTGAGAAATGTTTCAAATAAATCAAGTTAAATTGCATTTAAATAATTCATCATTTATTTTTAGACGTTTATTATGAAAGTAGTGAAACCTGAATGTGATATGTTACAGCTACAGTATAAATATTAAGCAGATATAAAATAAATATATTGGTGGAATTGTTATTGTTGTTATCTGATATTATTAATGGTTATTGAATGGAAATGAAAATATTTAGATATCTCTTCACACACAAAAAAACTTATTTCTGTTTGTGTTTGCATTTTTAGTTGGACAGTTGATCTTTGCGTTGTATCCGATTTTCATGATGAACGGACCAATAGAAATGCTTCAAAATGACTAAACGAATACTCTTTTTACTGACTTCCAGTGGAGTTTCTTACTCCTGGGCTCCTTGCTCACTTACAGGAAGTGTAGTATGAGCTTTGAGCCATAAAGGACATGGTTTTCTGGACAGTCTGAGAGCTCCAGAGGCTTGATCTGAAGGTAGAGCAGCATGTGGACTGAGGTGGTAGAGTAATACTGCAGGATTTTACACTAATATGAGTAATTATTTTACATAATATGACTTTATAATGACTTTGAAGGAGCTGTTTTAAGGTAAAATGCTACATAATGTTGCTTTAGAATGAAATACATGCTAATTAGCTAATTACACAATCTTCCAAATAGCTTTCACACTGGCTGGTGTGTTGGTGAACTCAGAATTTACAGAATTTTAATTCCAGTAATAGTAATCAACACCTCAACGTACAGTAGTATTCTCCTGTGCTTCTGTACTACTGGTTTAAACGAAATTATTAACAATGCTGAAACTTTCCAAATTCAATTGGGGTAACTTTCTCATATCTGAGAAGCCTTCAGCTCACTGAGTAAGGTTCTATGACCTTGCCCACTTGTGGTCACACTATGGTCAATGGAGCTGAACTGGGCTGACTGGGTTGTGCCAACATTACACCACATTACTGTTTGACTTTATCATCATCTGGAAGAGTAAAACTGCTGAATATGTAAATACACTGCAAAAACCTGGACCTATATATCTATAGCGCTACCTGCTGTTTGCATTTCAGCAGTGGGTGCCAGTCAGTCCAACAGCTTTCTGAGATCTTTTAGAAGCTGATATGTGTGGATGGATTTATTGAGTGTTTAAGCTACAATATCTGCGTTTTATTTCAGGTGGGTTTAGTCTCAGTGGCTATGCACATCAACAATATCACATATTGGCTCACAGTTCCCGTGTTCCAGCATCCCGTTGATCCCTAGAAACCAGCAAGTTCCCTTCTATCTGCTCAGAAGTTAGAAAATAGAAAGTTCCTCTTTCATGTGGACCAGTCAGAAGGAGCGAGATGGAAATACTGTGACCTTACGTGGGGTGTGATGAGCACAGTCCATGCATATGACTCACAGGCAGGAGCAGAATGGTGGTTACAGCTTTCAGCGCAATCAATAATATCGAATTGCTGTGGTTTTAGAAAAGACCGGGCTCATTTTATCCCACCTTCTAATCTTCCTCTGTCCTCTGTGTTTGCCTTGCTGCCACATTTATTGGTGGATGGCGCCATTCAAAGCTCCAAAATCAGGAGGTCAGCCTCAGAGGGCAGTGCTCCTCTTCTCGCAGCTGACGGAGGAACCGGACGAACCATCGCGAGCCTGATATCGTAATTAATTAAAACAGAACGTTTTCTGTGTGTTGAGGCAGACAGTATGTGGGAGGCTGCAGTGTCAGGGGTTGCATGTAAATTGAGGCCAGCAGTGAGTATTCGTAGAAAAGTAAACCCAGAGCCAAGTCATAGGCGTAGTCACTCTCAACACATGCTGCGATATCAAGCCTCGGTTGAACCGGAGCTCTGGAGTTCCTCTGGAGTTCTTTAGGAATTCAAAGAGTTCTTGAACTTGGGAAAGTTTCCTCCGGTCTCGCTGAAGCTATTGTAGTCTTGCACAGCCCGAAGGCTGCAGCCCGAGCAGCTCAAGCAATGCAGACGGCGAAAGAGGAGCCAAAACAACTTAAGACTACAAGATCCCTGGAACATCCGGCTGCTTTGGATCATCTATATTTCATTCGGCAACACAGGCGGCTAAGCTGGGCATTGATGCTTCGCAAATTGTGGATTTTTCTACGACTCTCGGCCGCTGTGAATAATTTACGAGGAGTAAAAACTGGTCTAAAGGCAGTAAACTGCACATTTAATCTTTCAGAGACAGTGTAACATATGTTTTATGAAGGCTGTACAGATAGGCTTCATTTTCGCAGAGTTAATAATACAAGGATGGATGGAGTGGACAGGCTGTGCTTAATGGCGAATTGATGTTTTTTCTTCTTGCTAATAAAAAGCGCCCCAGGCGACGTCAGAACAGCAGAAAGACCTTTTAGTGACTCCAGCACGACGTTAACTAAATTATTAACAAAGCGGACGTCTGCTGAAACTTTCTGAATTGAATTGTGGTAACCTTCTCGTATCTGAGAAGCTTTCAGCTCACTGAACACGGTTCTCTGACCTTGCCTTTTGGTCACTCCAGAATGGAGCTGAAGGAGTTTTTATGAGAGCACCAGGCTTCTGTCCTCCAGACCTGCACTGCTAGTGTTCCTGTTAGGGGTGTCACGATAACATCGTTTGATTATTATTTGGGGCTCTTTTTAATACAGAAAAGAAATGCCATAAAAAAAAAACTCTTGACCAGACTCCTGAACACCTTTGCTAAAATATCTCCACTCAGAGTTCAGACGTTTCAGAGCCTTTTAAAAAGACACTCAGAGTTCAGACTAAACCTCAGAGTTCTGTCCAGCAGGATACACAGATACTGATCAATTTCAGCAGCTGCTCATTGATTTTACACTGGTTGTGCAGTTTAGAAAGTCATCACCACTAATGATCAACTCCCTGGTTTTGCTGGTGATGGGCAACGTTCCAGTTCCAACAGTGGAGGGATTGGAAATGACTAAACTGAAAAAAGTTCATTTTAATAGAAAGGTGGTATTTTGTTGGTGGAAACTGGTGGAATCATATCCAGGGCTGTTGCTACTGATTCTAAAAGTAATCTACTGTAAAATCATCTTAAATTACATCATCTCTGGGTTATTCGCCTTGTTTCTAGATTATTCTGTTACTTGTTTTAGTAATTTTATCTAGAGAACCTTTTTTCTAATGGATCATAATTATAACTCATTATATCCTAAAACAATTCTTCAGTATTAACACAGTTAAAACAGTGACACTATATTAGAGCTACAGGAATAAGGATTGCAAGTCTAGAACCACCTGCGGTTCCATGGAGATTAAATAATTCATGCTTAAAACAAATCTAAATTATCCTAAATTAGAATGAGACACTTTCTCGTAATAAAATTAACATGAATTTGACTAAACATGTAAAAATTCCTTTATTGAAATAAGCTGAATTCTAAAAATATCTAAATGAACAGAATATTTAGATATAAGATCAATAAGATTATATTATTTATATTTTGTTTTTGTTAAGTACATCCTTTTTATTTTAATTGTTTTACTTTTTAAAGGAGAAGAAAAATACAGAAATTATTTTTCTTCAATAAACTTGAGACAAACATTTTCTCCTAATAAATCAATAATAAATAATACTGGAAAAACTTAAACTAGGCTTTCCATCAGTGTGGATTCGCTAAGAATAGAAATGTAACAGCAACAACTTCTACAATCTAACTATAATATTTTTAAGTATAAAATGATATAATTACAATAATATTATTTTTAGTGAATCCGTATCAGAACAGAATAAATGTGTCATGAAGTTTACCGTGACACTCCTAACTCCTGTTATCAGCAGCAGCATTTTGAAGAACACATCCAAGCCTCTGGTGGCTTTTGGAGATTCCTGGTGAACAGGCTGATGTCTATACAGCTTCACAAGCTCAGAGTTGGACTCCATGTCAGAGTAATCACCGGACACAAGGTTTAGATCTCATTTCCATCCCAACACTCACCCACTCACTCAGGCTTCTCCATTCCAGCTGAAGGTCAAAAGGTCTAGCAGGGTCCCGTTCACCTTCTGATCATACGCACTCATTGTACTGCAGCAGAAAACCACACTGAAGCTTTTTTGAGATGCTACCTGCTAAACTGATGAGCGGGGATGGTGTGTGTGTGTACTTGTGTGGGTGAGTGTGTTCTTCTGAACCTCTAGTCTCATTATACTTTGTCTCTTATTTCTTCTCCTCTGGGCTGCGTCCGCTAGAGAAATCCACACCTGGAGAACTCTGAGTGTGGGGTATTGTATGTTTATTTCTAGCTACGCATCCTCAGCCCGTTTCTACCACATTCTCTCGACCTGTTGATCCTCATTCGTGTTCGGTTTCGTGTCATTCGTCATTCACATTTTGGCACATGCATGAATCTGTATCGTTTGGTGGTCAAGTCTGAGTTGTACACACTAGTGGTTCCTCACCTTTGTTTGATATGAGTGTGTTTTAATGCTACCAGTGATTTTATTCATGTTTTTTCTTTTTTTCGTGGATGCTCATTAATAACTGCTATCTAGAGTAATGTACACTGAGAATGAGTTGAATTTCTAGAGCGGGGTCCCGCGGCCCAGTAGATCACCTTTCCAGAAGTAGCATTAGTACAGTAAGGCCCATGATGCCGAAGTGACTACCAGAAGAGCTCTTCATGCACTCATTCCCCTCGTGGAGGACTTCAAACACCACTTTACTCCACAAACCAGGCCAGCCAGTAATTATTTCCCTGTAAAAATGTCACAACCCGTTCTGGAGTGGTCCTCTAAGCCGCTAAGCTACTGTGTTTTGTTCATGATGGCAAAAAGGGAGCTACTCCCACACCAAGACCACCTACACGAGAGCTGTGTATGTATGTGTATATATATATATGTGTGTGTGTGTGTGTGGAGGCTTTAGCATGAAACAGGTCTTCTGTTCTGTGTAGTTTCTATAATATTATGAAACCCAGACCCAGATTCATGCATTATTAAAGAGACATGCTGGTGGAGAGAGATCATGCAGTAAGAAGTCATTATTAGAGGTTTAATGATTCATAAAACTCACAACTCGATACAGTGGAGTCCCAATTTACTGGTTTTCATACAGTAAAAATAAGCAGCAACTAAAAATTCCTTCCATTAATATATTAATATTTTCATTTCTAGTTTATTAAAGCATTAAACCAGCAAAAGCTGCTTTACTGTATCTCAACCAGCTGACATGCTAGCCCTAATATAATACACTAGCCACAAGCTAAAATGCTAGTGATGTGTAAATAGTATAGCAGTAGCATAGTAGTGTTCAGTTACAGCATGCTAACTGCTTCCAATCATTATTAGCAATGTTGTCAAAGTGCTATTTAGATAACCCACGTGCATCCTACCAAAAATAAATAAATAACAATGAAATAAATAAATAAATAATGCAAATAATAAACATTTATTATCTATTTACATTCATACAATAGTGAAAAAACATAGTAATAATTGAATTGATTTTATAGTGTTCTTATAGCCATCTCAAAAATGAAAAATAGTGAATATTTCGCCTAGACTTGCCAAATGATTTGCCAAAACATTCATTTATTAAACAGCTTTTGAGCTTCGTACTGATGATCTAAAACCTGTGAATTTGTGCAGGATGAATCAGACTCACTGTGTCCAAAATTCTGAACGCTATCCTGCATAACCCAGATGCTTCTGTTGGGCTTTGGTTTTCAATTATTGCAGTGTTAGTAAACGGGCACGTCGATAAACCACAGAAATCCATTGATGTAATGTATCAGACGCTCACAATCAGCCCGGAACCGGACTCCATAAACTCTTCCCGAGTTTGCATCAGCCGTTTTTAATTACGACCTTTCTCGTTTATTATGGAGCGCAGACTCACGCACAATCGCACCAGAACAAAGCACTTTTAATATCCGCCCGACCACGAGAGTCAATAGCTGCTTCTCAATATATCCTCACCTACACACATTATATCAACAAACTGCACCCCTGACACCTCTCCGCCGCCTTTTATTTAAGGAGGGCTGCCCAAATCCCACTCTATTATCTGCAGCGTACTTCAGTCAGAGTCAACAGAGCCAGCCGGAGAGCGTATTGTCTCAGATATTAGGAACCTTAAAATAACAAAGCATTTCGGAACAGGAAGGCCGTTCAGAGCTATTTTTTAAGCATGGAGTGACTGAAACCAGGTATGATTGCCGGCACGGTTTACCTGAGCTATAAAGCCTTCTTTATTGGAGAGAATGCTCAGCGTGAACAGCTCTGATCATTAGAGGGTGTTCATATGCATCGGCAGGCTGCATTATTCCTCCCTCGATCAGCATTACCGCGCTGTGAGAGGAGGGGTCGAGTCCGCGCTAAGTGTCCATTTGGTTACCATTCAAGTCCCAGGCCATTAAACATACACACACATATACACACACACACACACACACACACACACACACATACACTCTGCAGCAGTGCAGCCCCATGCTATCCTTATGGGACTGGCTACTGCAGCACTACATCAGGTGCACACACACTTTTTTCGCCCTTGTGGACCAGCAGAGCAGCCGAGCTCCACCACAGAGCTTCAGGAGATAAATAATAGATGTTTGGTAATGGATGTAGGGTGAGATCTTCTGAGAAGGGTGTGATACAGCTAAGCGAGTGTGACCTTGCACTGTGTGAAAGTGTGCAACCTTTTTGCTTTTAACTCTTCACTTCTAATGGAGTGTGTAAGAGTGTGTTTTGCAAGAGTGTGTGAGTACATGGAGAAAGTCACTTCACTCGTAAGCTTGAGCTATTTTGCATGTGTGCATGTCTTTGTGTGTGGTGTCATAAAAACAAGACCTGCTGTAATGTAACAACAACAGAAACGCTCATCATCATTAACATAAAGGGCTCGTTTATGGACCCAGGCTTTAGCTTCAGGCTCTCGTTGCTATAGAGCGGTTGATGTGGTGTAGTGGGTAACAGCCCCACCTTCCCTGGCTGGAAGCACATCACTCTACTCCCATAAGAGTTCTTGGGTTAGACCAAAGGTGTGAAAAGTATTGACATTCATTCCTTAGGTAGAATTGGAGATACTAGGGTTTAAAAGACTTCTATAGAAGCTCTAGAAGTATATAGAAGTATAGCTATAGAAGTATCAGCTTAAGCTTTTTACTCCAGTAAAAGTGTAAAAGTACTGGTTTCAGAACGACTTCAAGTGGAAAAGTAAAAGTAATGGAAGGAAAACAAAGACTGAAAGCTTAGGCCGCGCCACAGGGGTCTATAGTGCACTACACCCCCGCCCCCCCGCAAAAAAAAAAAAAAAAAACATTCCTCTAAAAGTCATAATGAGGAGAATGATCTATTAAAATGTTGATGTTAAAAATGTTGGGCTGCACTAGGCTCCTGTTTCAGCTGCAGATCTGCCCATTGAAAATGAAGCATTTCAGTAATATCAGCTCTATTAAAGGAGCGTCTCTGTGCTCTACTGAGCATTAACATGAGCTTCATGGAGGAAAATATGAGGAGTCGTTGTCTAGAAGTTCTGTAAAGCTGCAGAAAGTCAGACTTCAGAGGCGTGTGATCAATAAGCTTTACTGGAATGTAAATGTGGGGCTCAGTCGTGACGTTTCACTGCAGCTCTCTGGAGTCTCTGCCACGGACACAGTCTTCATACTAGACTACAGCTGCAGGTGTGATGGATCTCTTATAAACCAATTAGGAGTCAGAATGGTGTATGTTTATACTTCTCATCCAATCACAATCAAACTCACACAATTTATCTGGATAAGATGACAAGCCGTAATGAAAACATAGGGAAATGAAATAGGAGGAACGAGGCTGTGTTTAAAATGTAAGGAGTAGAAAGTTCAGATAATTGGGTGAAAATGTAAGTAAGGTACTTAAATAAGGTAATGAAGTATTTGTACTTCACAAGATGATTCACATGCAAGCTCTGGATAAGAGTCAGTAATAGCAGTAGCAGTTGCTGGATAAATGATTTAAATTACTGTCTAGAAATTTATTAAAACTGAATCTAATTGCTGTGCAGAAACATATATTTCCATTTAAACATTTAACTCTTTGAAATCTATTTCTGCCCAGGTAAATGTAAACACTCACATTAGTTAACCATGCTTTAAGTCATTCTCCTGAACACAGACAGAGCCACACTCCTAAAACAGGTTTCTTACGAGTGTCTTTAGGGAAGGCAATGGGTCAGAGCTTCATTACCAGTTGCTCTGGTTAAACTTCACATTGGTGGAAACCCTTTTATAGATGGTTCTATATGGACTTGAGTTTTGAGTTTTTAAGAACTCTGAAACAGAATTCACCACAAGTCTCAACTGTTTTAAAAGTTTAAAACAAAATGCAAAGCATATTTATTTATGTATTTGTTTGTTTGATTTATTGTTTGTTTGTTTAATTCAGTGGCAACATTGTCAAATTCAGAGGTTTAATGTGACATCATTTAAAGAGACTTTATGAAGTTTCCATTGGTCCACCATTCAGTGTTCACATGATGGATCAATAGAAATTAATGATGACCCTAAAGAAACATTTAAAGATTCACATCAATGTCTGTTTGGGCTCATACTCAAAGTTTTAATACATATATGGTAAAGGAAACAGTGACATTAGGCCTTCTGTAGTTGCGGGTATCTATCGGTCCATTCATCAGAAAACGTTTACCCAATGTTTACTACAAAAACCTTAGATGATCATCTGATATGTTGCCTGAATATATATTTCCCTCTCATTTTAACATTATTGTAAAACTTGTAAAATGATCCATTACTAAAATAAACACTTTCAGTAGATCATATTATCTCCAAAGAAGGGAGATAGAAACAATGAGAAATATTAGAGGTTTAGATCAAATTTAGGATGAATTTGCTTTCTAAGATTTCAGATTTTACAGCGCAGAAAGATTTAAAAAACAAAGTTTACAAAAACAAGTGAAATGAGTTGCAAAAGAGAACGTGTGTGTGTATATTCTAAAGGTCCCCCTCATGCCACCCAAACAGCTCTAACCTGTCTGGATATGGACTCCACTAGACCGTTGAAGGTGTTCTATGGTATCTGGAACCAAGACTAATGTTTTGGCAGTCCTGTAAGTTCCATAAGCATCAATGAGAGCCTTGTGTGCCTATGACCTTGTCACTTGTTTACCGGTTGTCCTTCCTTGGAGCATTTTTGGTAGGTACTGACCACTGCATACCGGAAATGCCCACAAGACCTGTCTGATGTTTTGGAGATGTTCTGACCCAGTTGTTTGGTTCTTGTCAAAGTGTCTCAGATTCTTACACTCATCCATTTTTCCTGCTTCAACACCTTCCAGAACTGACTGTTCACTTGCTACTTAATAGATCCACCCCTTAACAAGTGATTTTTGTGATTTAATGTAATTCACTTTACCTGGCAGTGGTTTTTAATGTTATGGCTGATTACAGTACAGAATATATGAATATATATTCATGTAAAAAAGTTAGAACATGTAGATGTTTGATCTCAGTTAAACAATATTTAGAGACTGGATATTATAACTAACCGAACACATAATACTGAAGAAATGTCTTTAAAATCATTTATAAAATGTAATTAATAGAAATATAATTTTCTTGTGAGGAAGTGTTAGGAAGTTCAGACACCCTGGGTCCCAATGGCTGTTTCCCCCTTTGACTGAAAGAATTTCAGTTAGACATTTCCTATACTGATCTACAGTCTCTGACATCAACTGGAAGAAAGTGTTTCCCACTCCTCCATGCAGAAATCTTTCAGCTGTGGGATGATTTTAGCTTTAGACAGACACTCTCACATCTTCCTTAAGCTCTGATACAAAGGATATAAAGGATTCATTATCCTAGACTCCTCTGCATCTCCACCCTTCTTTCTGAAGGCCTCAGAGAACTCTCTGGATCTGGCCATGGTGATCTTCTTCACCCCTCATTTCAACTATCAAGATCAGACCAGACTAAATGTCTTAGGTTTAAATCAGACTCCAGACTCCTCCAGAATAATCCTCTCCAACCATGTTCTGATCATCTGCAGCTGATCTTCTGCCCCTGAGTCTAATTAAAGTAGTAATATTTTTTTTTCTGATGCTGACATTTCTTCAGTTTTATGTGTATAGTTATATTACCTCTATCTCCCAGCGTTGTGAAGATCAAATGTCCATGAGTTTAAATATATTAACGTTTTCATGGAGTGTTTTAACTTTTGTCACATGACTATATGTGCATTATAATTGAATATGAATATGTTCCGTTTGTTCTTTATACTGTATCAGAATTCCAATAGAAATTCTCCAAAGTGACTTGGAGTAAAATCTTTTTACAATCATATCATTTTGAAAGTTATTAGAGTTAAAGGTGATTTTCTTCACCTGTAAAGTTGCCGTTTTGGAGATATGAGGTTTTGGTCTGACAGTGATGATACATAAACACAACTGTATATAGTAAAGAGGCTGTTATGAGGCTGGCAGCTCCTTGCAGTTTTTACTCTATTAATATTTATGGATACCTTCGCCTGCCCAGGCTCTCCCCACTTCACTCTCTTTTATTAATACTATAAGAACAATGTCAGCAGGCCTCTTTAAAGGGCCATTGAGATGAAATGGCCTGAGATGGATGCCTGGGCCCGGTGCGGGCGCCGCTTCATCTGGCGATTGTTTGCAAAGCGCAGCTTTCTTTTTAAGCGGTCACAGCGATTTGCAGACCCTGTTTACCGGCACGGCCCATATCCAAATCACACTTTATGACTTTGGCCACGAAGCAAGGCGGAGGGTAATGACTGTTTATTGGATCAGATTTGGAGTTGGTGCATGAGTGCATATTAAAGCCAGCACTTATAGCTTGGAGTAGTGGGTGTAGAACTGCAGGTCTTTCTGGCAGCGTGGGCCAGCTAATAACTAATGGATGAATAAATTATTCTCAGAGGAGAGTTTATCCCAAACAGTGAAGACTGTTCTCAAACATCTCGCCCTGTTAATGTTCTACCTGACTGAAGACTCCCACTGAAGACTCCAGTTACTCGCTTAAAAATAAAGGTCATTCAAGTGGTTCTTTGAGCATGGCCTTTATTCCTTGTAGAAGAGCAACTGTGAAGAACCTTTTACAGGCTTAAAGAATTAGACATAAAGGTTCTTCACCATGTTAAAATGGTTCCTCTATGGTATTGGTCAAAGAACCATTTGAAGCACCTTATTTTTGTTAGGAGTGAAGCTGGATATGAGGTGCTCATTTTTAATTATATAACCTAGAGAGCTCCTTAAATCAGCAAATACACACAACAGGGCACTTATTTTAAAATATGGAACATTTAGCATTCTGAGGGAATGTCTGCAAGTAAAAAGGTGAAAATGTTGTTATTATTATTATTATTATTATTATTATTATATATCATCTTTATTATCAGGTCCATCTGCATGTCAAATCACTCTTCTTACTGGCTACTGAAAAACGGGGGGCTTTGGCAGCGACAAGCTCAGCTCATTTTAGGGTGTGGATAAATGAGGACCAGTCAAACACTGGTTGATCATCACCTGCTTGACCTCCGTCACTCTTTCAGCCTCTCTATCTCCCTGTTCTGTCTTCCGTTTGTCTCTCGTCTCCTTCTCTCTGCCCCCTTCTTGTGCAGCTGAACAACATAGTGGTCAATTAGCGTCCCATCCGCTAACACCACACACAGACACCTAACGAACACACTCACACACACTCTCACACTCCATATTCATCCTCTACCTCCTGCCCTTCATCACTTTTAGGCTTTTCTGTCATTTGAACGAGAGCCAGATGTGCTGTTTCACGTCTTAGTTTTGATTTGTTGTCTCCTGGCCGTTTTAATAGGCACGGCACTGATTGGATAAGGTAGCATATGAGCCTTTCAGCAGCGTAGCGCTGTACTAAAAACTCACTGATTTAGTGATTAGCACTCAGGCTTAGACGTAGTAATGGCCTACATAAAGCAGTAACGGGCTAATTTTCTGAACACTGATGCAAGGAAAACTTCCCATAAAAACATCGATTGCACCAGTTGGAATGACCTCATTTGCATAATGCTAACCGGGCTCCACTGGAGCTCATTCTGGAACGAAGGATTCCTTGAATTACCCGAGACTAGGCTTAGTCAGTGTCCAGAAACGAGCTACGCTCTTAAAAATGAAGGTTCTTTGAGTGATGCCATAGAGGAACCACTTTTGGCTCCATTAAGAGACAATAAATGTGAAGAAGCATTACATTGGTTTAGAACCTTTTCATCCAGTTCTTTAAATATTTAAAAGGTTCACACATCTTTAAAGAACCTCATTGAAGAAACACTTGATTTTATAAAGAACCATTACATCTAATTCTTAAAAAATCCTGAAAGAATCCTGACTATTGGTGCTCCAAGGGTTCTTTTTTGAGTGAAGCCACAGTAAAGCAATTTTTGGTTTCGTAAAAGAACCATTTTTGTAAATAAGTATGTGTAAAAACTTTATAAAAGGTTTAAAGTATTGGATGTAAAGCTTCTTCACCAATTTAAAGGTTCTTTTTTGAATTGATGCTTGTTTGCATGTTCTCTACTGTTCTACAATCACATGCAAAAAGGCAAACTGATCAAAATTACATAATTTAGTATTTACAATGTACAATATGGCCTTTTCTACCATCTGCAAAGAACCGGCTTTGTGTGTGCAGAACCATTTAAAGGTTTAAACAATTTTATGTAAAGGTTCTAAACCAACTAATGGTTCTTCACACTCAAAGTCGTTCACAGAAATGACTCTTTATGGAACCAAAATGGTTCTTTTATGGCATCGCTCAAAGAACCCTTTGTAGCACCTTTACTTTTAAGAGTATAATCCAGAGTATAAATCCCGTGTGAATCCCGTAGACCAGTGGTGGGGATCTAGCAGTCCTGGAGGGCCGGATTTCTGTGGTTTTCCTGCTCAAACACACCTGATTTAACTCACCTGTTCATTGCCGTATTTGGTAGGTTTGTTCAAGCAGGGAAATCAGCAAATTCTGTTGGACTCAAGCCCCCAGCCATAGACCAGACCCTAGCAACTAGCAGCCCACAGGTCTCCTCCACTGTCCCCCTTTAGCTGTCTTTGTTTGATTTTTGCCGATCACTAATCAATGCATTTGTTCTTTTTTGGGGGCTGTTTCCATTTTTTTGTCCCACTGCTTTGTCTTGATGCTTCAGAAGAAATGCGTATTCCTACTCTTACTACCTGTAAGTAGCATGCCACTAAAACTCCAGCTTTATCAGTGATTGTTCCCCTTTTGTTGACTTTGTGCTTTCCTGAATCCCAGTTATAAATGTTTACCCACTTATGATTCACCGCCTGTCCCTAACTGTTACACTCACACGTTCTACTCTGGGGTTTCAAAGAAATTCAACCCTATTTTAACCTCAATAGTTTTAGTATTTCCAGCAGACACAAAAACACTGATAAATAGCCTTAGCCTTAGCACTGTGCAAAAGTCTTAGACCCCTCACCAAGCTGCCTGTCTGGGTAGTAGAAGTTTATCTTCTCAGAAAAGCACTGATATTAGAATAAATACATATAGCATTAAACAGTAAGCCAAGTTGTGTAAACACTATATAGACAAAAGTATTGGGACACCTGCTCTTTCATAGTTTCTTCTGAAATCAAGGGTATTAAAGGAGTTGATCCTGCTTCTGTTGGTGTAACTGCCTCTACTGTTCAGAGAAGAAGACTTTCTACTAGATTCTGGAGGAGCATTGCTGTGAAGATTTGATTGCACATAGCAACAAGATCGTTAGTAAGGTCAGGATGTTGGATGATGCTCATCACCCCACCTAATCATCCCCAACTCCCAAACCCATCCCAAAAGTACTGGATGGAGCTCCACCACCATCATTCCAGAGAACACAGTTTTTCCACTGCTCCACAGCTCCTCAATGCTGGGGGGCTTCATACCCCTCTAGCCCACACCAGGCATTAGGCAGCATGGTGCCAATAGGCTCATGCTGTTTATCTGCTCCAGAGAGTCCTATTCTATTGGCAGTACTTCTCTACAGGGACTAGACAAGCTGTGTGTGTATGCTTTTGCACATCTGTGTCAGCAATGGGTGCAGCTTAAAGTAGCTGAATGTATTCATTAGAAGGGCTGTCCACAAACATCTGAACAAATGGCTGGTTAATGAACTGAATGGCCGGGCTAGGTGTGTTGGGAGCAGGATTAACACTAAAACACTGCTAAAGACAGGCCAGTGTTCCCAGTTCCCATCAGACACTTAGTTTATCTAATCAATCCTTCATTACAGTAAATCAGGAGAGCTGCTGGTGGAACTAAACAAACTCATACAGTCTGGAGTTCAGAGAGAAGATCCGCCCCCAAACCTGTGCTCTTCTAACCAGCTTAAAAAGAGAAACCGTAAAACCATCATATGCAAGTTACAACCCTGCTACAATTACCTACTGTCATGTTCAATTACATGCAAACTTACAATTACAAATTTCTGCACATTTTAATTGTTTTTGTGTCCTTGTGTCAAAAGTAAATTGTGGTATACAGTGTATAATAATAATAATATAATTACAGTGTTATTAATACATAATTATTTGACTGGTGTGCCATAATCATTTGAAAGCTTTGCATGTAGTGTTTTGCAGTAATCAAAATCACACTCAGTGCCACGATAAGTGGATTTAAAAGACGTTGCTGAGGTGCAGTGTATTTAACGCCAAACCATGTTGTTGGCTTAGCATAGAACATTGCCACACACCTCAGCTTCAGTGGTTTCAGGTGGGGTAACAGGACAGGACTTAGTCCGAGCATCTTCTTGCATCTCCATTTCGTTTAATACTCATAGCCTCTCCAACACACCAGTAAACATCGCAATGAGCTCCCAGCCCCTGAGCTATGCTAGCGCTAGCCTCTTTAATACTTAGTGGAAATGAGACCATGCTAATCTAGCTCTCCCGAGAGAGAAGGGCCTCCAGTTACAAATTCTCCACAGTGGTCCAGGAAAGGGCTTGGCCATATAGCCCCTCGTTACTGTCTCAAATCCCTTTTTGGGTCTGGAACTTCCAGAAACTTCTTCTATTTGGGCTCGATTACTCCTGCCTCAGGATCCTATGGCCTCAAACAGTTGGATTCGCTCTGTGCTCGTTTGAGTGTAGCCTCGGGATGTTTGCCTCATGTGTTAAAGGATTTAAGAGCTGCTGCTGGTCTGGTTTTTCTTTCTCTAGCGCCGGCCGCTCCTCAAATATAGATGAAAGTCAAAACTTAGAGGGCCTGTCATCACTGAGGCCTACAGGCCGGCAAGCCACAGTGGCCAGAAATAATGCAGCTGTTACTGAAGCTACTTACCGTTTGGTGTCCTGATCTACTAGACAGCTTGTATGTATGCTTGCTTGTAGCAGAATGTGCTCTATAGAGTACTCTTCATTTTTTTATGATATGTATTGTAATATAAAAAATGAGGACTATTTCTGAGAAGGTTTCACCAGAAGTCAATGATCCAACATGTTATCTTATTAATAATATTAATGATAATGTCAAATTAGAACTGTGTAAATTTTCCTTTTATATCAAACAGCAAAAAAAGCATTAAAAATGAAATGTGACATTACACAATACATTGCAATACAATATGACTATTGTGCATGTGCATGTTAATTTGATAATTATGTTGCCCTACTTTACATTTACATTTATGGCATTTAGCAGACGTTCTTATCTGGGTCGGCGTAGAGAACTGCTTCACTGTTCATTAAGAAAGTATCATTAGCTGGACTAGCTAGAAGGTCAATGATTCTTTGGGAGATGCCATAGAAAATACACTCTTTAAAAGAAACACCAACATATATCTAAGCATTTGAAATAATCATGTGCCTTATGTATTATGAGAAAATGTAGCTTATTTCTAGATCATTTTTAGGTTTAGGTTTTTATTTAGGTTTTTTTTCCATTAGCAGATAATTTTGCTTATCCCTAATGTCAGGCTGGGAAAGAGGGGTATAAAGCCCCCCAGCATTGAGGAGCTGTGGAGCAGTGGAAGAACTGTGTTCTCTGGAATGATGGTGGTGGAGCTCCATCCTGTACTTTTGGGATGAGTTGGGGATGATGAGGTGGGGTGGTGATCATCATACAACATCCTGACCTCACTAACGCTCTTGTCAATGAATGCTGCCAAATCAAATCCTCACAGCAATGCTCCTCCAGAATCTAGTAGAAGGTCTTCTTCTCTGGACAGTAGAGACAGTTACTCCAACAGAAGCAGGATCAGCTTTTTTAGTACTCTTGATTTCAGAAGAAACAGTGAATGAACAGGTGTCCCAATACTTTTTTCTGATTTGATCCATCAGTATGGTGATGCTTTATAAAAAACATTCAGGCTGAAGTGTGTTGGGGTGGTCCACTGGGGGTCTGCAGAGTAATGTGATTATGATTTGTGTCTCCGGTGTTTGTTACACACCTCACAGCAAATTAACCAAACTCCTCCTTTTACACACAGAATATTATTACTGCATATTTCATTTTATGGACCAAATGTTAACCCCCAGTCTCTCTCTCTCTCTGTGAAGGTGTGTGTGTGTGTTAGAGATAGAGAGAGACAGGTAGATTAGATATGGTGGCATTCCCAGAGCTGCTTTCACATGTCTCCTGTCACGTTTGTATTTATTTATTTATTTATTTATTTATTTATTTATTGTATGTAGACTCACCATGCAGCTAGGTGTGTGTGAGTGTGTGTAAGTGTGTTTTCCCCTGATGTTATCAACCTTTAACCAATCCAGGTCTGATATTTTTATTAATGAATATGTTTTGAGTTTCATGCATGAATGAATTTGATAAGCAGAGACCGATTCTCGATGTCATCTGGTAAACAAGAGGTGGGCGTGTCAGAGAGGTAAATTGGTAGAGAGCTGGGTAGAGTGGTACAAAGGTAGAGCAGTAGAGAGTTTGAGTGGAAGAGTGATGAAGAGGTAGAGAGGTAGAGCAGTAGATAAGTAGAACAATAAAAGGACAAAGAGGTACAGAGTAGAGCACTAGAGGGGTAATGCAGTAGAGCATTTGAGGGCTAGAGCGGTGGAGAGGTTAAGCTAAGCATAAAGTGGTGGAGCTATTGAGCAGTTAAATGAAAGGGCAGTGGACAGGTATAACATTAGATGGGTAAAGAGATCAGTAGAGCGGTAGAACACTAGCGGGGCTAATAGGTAGAGCGGTAAAGTGGTAGAGAGCACTAGAGGGGTAGAGCAGTAGAGAGGTAGAGGGATAGAGAGGATGAGCAATATACAGGCAGAACATTAGAGGGATAAAACAGAGAGGTAAAACAGTAGATATGTGGAACAATGGTAGAGTGATAAAAGAGGTAGAGCAGTACAAAGGTAGAGCAGTACAAAGGTAGAGCAGTGCAGAAGTAGAGCAGTGCAGAAGTAGAGCAGTGCAGAAGTAGAGCAGTGTAGAAGTAGAGCAGTGTAGAATTAGAGCAGTACAAAGGTAGAGCAGTGCAGAAGTAGAGCAGTGCAGAAGTAGAGCAGTGCAGAAGTAGAGCAGTGTAGAATTAGAGCAGTGCAAAGGTAGAGCAGTGCAGAGGTGGAGTAGTGCAGAAGTAGAGCAGTGCAAAGGTAGAGCAGTGCAGAAGAAGAGCAGTGCAGAGGTAGAGTAGTGCAGAAGAAGAGCAGTGCAGAGGTGGAGTAGTGTAGAAGTAGAGCAGTACAAAGGTAGAGCAGTACAAAGGTAGAGCAGTGCAGAAGTAGAGCAGTGCAGAAGTAGAGCAGTGTAGAAGTAGAGCAGTGTAGAATTAGAGCAGTGCAAAGGTAGAGCAGTGCAGAGGTGGAGTAGTGCAGAAGTAGAGCAGTGCAGAGGTAGAGTAGTGCAAAGGTAGAGTAGTGCAGAGGTGGAGTAGTGTAGAAGTAGAGCAGTGCAGAGGTAGAGTAGTGCAGAAGAAGAGCAGTGCAGAGGTGGAGTAGTGTAGAAGTAGAGCAGTGCAGAGGTAGAGTAGTGCAGAAGAAGAGCAGTGCAGAGGTGGAGTAGTGTAGAAGTAGAGCAGTGCAGAGGTAGAGTAGTGTAGAAGTAGAGCAGTGCAGAGGTAGAGTAGTGCAAAGGTAGAAGTAGAGCAGTGCAGAGGTAGAGTGGTAAAGAGGGAAAAGGCAGCAAGGTAATAGGTAGGGATTGCTGGGTGGTGGTTGTTCTCTCTCTGTTTCTCTATACTGTGTGATGAGCAGGAATTTGGTGTGGTAGAGAGATAGAGCGGTAGGAAGGTACAGAGAACAGGGTGGTAGATGGTGTGTCTGACCTGGTGCAGTATAACCTCATATTTAATGAAGTGCTGCTTTGACATTCATTAAATTGGGATTATCTCTACTTCATTAGCTTGTACAATACTCCGGGAATTTGTCACTCAAAGCGAGGTCCATTACTGGGCCCTGAGCGCCTTTTATTATCCAGAGGAGTTGTATCAGAAAGGTTCCAGTGACATTGCTGATACTAAGAGAACAGGTGCCCGGAGCTGACTGGTGAGAGATTAAGGCTCTGTCTGTTATCTGTATTAGACTGGGGTGTTATCTTTATTAGACTTGAGAGGAACTCGTTTGGGAACATTTGTTTTTTTTTTATAAATGTGGGGGTTCAGATTAAGACTCCTCTATGCTAAAGCAGTGTTCTCTGTACGGGACAAACACTAGAGAGGTAGATTAGGAGTGTTTTCTTTAAAGGACAACTCCCCTAAAGTCTTAGTATCTCAGAGAGAGAGCTGAGCTCAGTCAGAGTCGGGGGTCCGGTGTGAAATGGAGCTTAACTGTAGAGAAACTGACCCCCCTCTGATCTCTCTACAGTGGAGGTGAATGGAAGCAGGCGTCGGTTGCCATGACTACAACAACAGAGATACAGCCCATAATTCTTCTCCTATCCAAACCCACCAGTGCAGCTACACGAGTCTTCTGAGTTTTATATGGAGTGATGATGATGATGATGGTGATGATGAAGATGGTAAAATAGTGAATAGAGAATCTGAACTAATGCAGTTCTCTTTAGGGACTACTTTCTGTAGCCGCACTACACCCTGCAGCATGTATCCCTCCACCATTTTAATCATCTGGTTCTAAAAGCAGGTTCTAGAGCCGAACTCTTCTCAGAACTCTGGTAGAACAGTGTCTCAGGCATCAGGCAGCGTCTTCATCACCATTAGGTGAAGAACTTTCTGTGAGGAGCTTTTACTAGAGCTTCAGATGGCTGCTTCCCCTCACCTCCACTGTAGAACCACAGCTCTGACTGGGGGAGCTTATCTAGAACCGAGCAAATTCAGACCGCACTTGATTTCGGTAAATCCAGGTTTACACACAGTGGAAATAAGTGAGTTTTTTTCCTCCGGCTGACCTTCATCACCATTGATGCTAAACTCAGATGCAGACACTGACCATCTGGAAGACTGCCCTGCTTTCACAGGAGAATGCCTGAATGCAGCTTATAAACCTGGTGAAGCCAAAAGTTTGTGGACACCAATCTATTAGCCAAATGTAGTTTAATGAGCTTTTGGCCCAACCATAGCAACCCCTTAGCAACCATTTAGCAACACATTAGCAATCGACACCTATATCATAGCAACACCATAGCAACCTCTCTAGCATACCATAACAACCAATGAGAACCACTTTAGCTGAGCAACCATTCTGCCCTTTTCTAGCTTATCTCTGTTGTTGTGTGGGGGCTGAATGTAGAGGATAGGGTAGGATAGGGTGAGGTCACTGGAGGGATTTGCTGAAGTTAGCGTGTCTACATGTCTACATACTGACACTAACGCCTGCCACAAACACAAGGGGCTGTATTACAGTACTGAGGCGGGACTTCCATGAGCATCAGTGAGCCTTGGGTGGCCATGACCCAGTTCATCGGTTGTCGTTTCTTGGAGCAGTTTTGGTAGGTACTGACCACTGCATACCAGAAACACCCCACAGGACCTGCTTGCTGATGTTCTGAAGATGTCCTGACCCAGTCATTATCAAGAACATCACAGTTTGGTTCTCGTCAAAGTGTCAAAGATTCTTACACTTGTCCATTTTTCAACTTCAGCACCTTCAAGAACTGACTGTTCACTCGCAGCCCCTGGAACCAGATTGGTTTTAATGTTTTGGCTGATCGGTGTATAAAGTATGCATTTGAGTTGAAGGAACCCAGTTCACTTGCTTTTTTGCATTACGCTTGAACGAGTCTTTTTTTACTATATGCTTACTTTTTAAAAAATATATATTTTTTATTTTAGTTAAAAAGTGGTGATAAAATATGAATGTAGTAAACTTTAATTTTATTTAGTTTATTAATTTTAGCAGCACCTCCAGACATAATTGAAATATTGAGTAAAATAACTAATATACATTTTAATTTGTTGTTTATAATAATTAAAATCTACACTATAACAATTAATATTGAATAAAGAACAGCAGCAATGATTGTTATGAGTTTTGATTGAAACCGTAACCCAGCGGAGAGTTTACAGAACCATTAGCTCGGGAATACTTGCACGTAGCATCACTGTTAGCCTTGCTATTGTGTGTGTGTGTGTGTGTGTGTTTGATGTACTTTGAAAATGCATGCTTGTGCTTTCATCCTGCCGTCTGTATTCATCTCCCCGCCGAGCGGAGGTGTGTTTACCTACACTGGCATGACTGATCATGATTGATTTCAATAGCAAACCTTAATTCCAGACCAAACCGTGGTTCATTTTTCAAAACTTCATTTAAGATCTCCACTAAATCAAACCTTCTCCAGCATGTTCTTGTTTTAGCATACGCTACACCACAGCTCGATGTATTACTCCACCCTGCCTCCAGCGCTGCAGCACGTTGATCGATTTGTGCTGTGATAGGAATGGACGAGGCCGCGACTTACAGCGTAGTTTGGTCTGATTTGGCCTGACCATGAGTTTAATCTCCAAAAACAGAGCTCCACAAATCATCTCACCCCTCAACAGCCGGTTCTCAGGATCAGAGGACCTCCCCTTTCAACTTTACACAGGAGAGCGCACCTGTACACTACATGTCCAGAAGTGTGTAGACACCAGCGTTCCTTCACAGATTAAGGGCATTCATTGAGAGTTGCTGCAGTAACAGCCTTTATTCTTGTGAGAAGGCTAGACTTTGGAACATTGCTGTAAGAAGGATTTGATTGTATTCAGCCGCAAGAGAGTAAGAGCACCAAAGAAGTCAGGTTCTGATGTCGGATGATACTGATAATTCTGCCACTTCAGCTCAGCCCCATATTATTGGATAGAGCTCCATCATCCCTCCAGCGGCTCCACAGTTCAATGCTGGGGGGCTTTGAATTTGGCACGGTGACCTTAGGCGCATGCCATGTGCTCACAGCTCCTCCAGAGCATCCCATGCTTTTCTATAGATTTACACAAGCTGATAGATCCACAGCAACCTAAGCATTAAGAAGCTCTGACATTCATCAGAACTGGTGTCTGGATACTTTTGGACATATGTTATTAAATTAGCAGTGGTCTAAAGCTGTGAACTGTGTGTGGACTGGATGTGTGAACTTTTCTCCTGTTGTGGGCGATTTTTAAAGGAAACTGGCAAAGAAACAGAAGGAGACCGCCAGCAGCAGCACTCAGAGAGAGATGGGACCCGTAGGCACAGCCGACAAAAGCACCGGCAAGGTCAGCACCCTGCACAAGGACGACCCCTTCTCCACCAGCAACCAGGACCTCAATGGATTCGGTAACTTTGCACCTCAAATGCAGTACACTCCGTAAAAATGAAGGTCCTACAAAGTGTTGTTCGAGTGATGCCACAGAAGACCTGCTTTAGTAAAAGAGAACTCTAGAACTGTGATTTTAGTATCCTAATCCCATTCTTCTAACCCCCGTCTCTCAGCAGTGAGAGGGTTCTACTGTAGAAGCTCCAGATCTCGTCAGAACAGATGCAGCTGAACATGAATCCAGTAAAAAGGGAGAAACAAGAGCTTCTCATTCTGAAGAAAGAAAGTAATGAGATCTTGTCGGTGAGCTAGTCTGCGTGGAGGATGTGTTCAACTCCATCAGCAGCAGCAGCAGCTCACATGATTTACCATCATTAAGCCCAGATTTACCATCAAACCAGGTGTTGATATGAGGAGAACTCTAAATTATACTAGACTCCATGAGGAGAACTTTGGAGATGTTCTAATGATGAACACAGTGATGGAGAACCACCACCACGTTCTGTAGGAGTGTTATTGTTAGTGTTTATTCTAATATCAGAGATGAAATGTCAAGGGTGTCTGACACTATTGCATGGTGCCATTTTTTTTAACAATTAAAAAAAAGGTTTGTTAAAACAAAGGTAGTTCTGCTATGGCATCGACTCAAGAACCCTTTGTAGCATCTTTATTTTAGGGTGTTTTCACACCTACAGTTGGTTCTGAATAAGTTGAAGGGTTTGGAGCTTGGAGCATTTGCCCTTTGGTTTGGTTTATTTTCCCGCAGGAAAAATTGAAGTGGTGAATTTATTGGAAGATATATTTAGAATGTGTCATATTTACCACCCCCTGTTTCTTCTAGAGAATAATTTCTGGCATTTTGTGATATTTATGAATTATGAATTATTTTCTTCTACAACACCTAGAGCAACACCATGGTTGAAATGAATTAAAAATCATTTTTGTATTCATATCCATATTTTCTCAAAGGACTAAAATAATATTTCTGTAAACTTTTTCCAGAATTAGAACACTCATGTCTGATTAACACCTATATCTGATAAGAGATGTGCTCTTTAATATTAGGAACTGAAAATGTCTTTATTTATGGGGTGTAGAACGTCCAGTGCTACAGTAAATCCACTGATCTGGAGTACAGTCACAGTGATGATAGACGTACAGTGAGTAGTGTAATGGGCTCGGTTAGAGAGAGTCACAGTAACTGGAGGAAGAGGTCCTCTCTGTAAACCCGTCACAGAGAGATCGGACTGCTGTGGAGCTCCACATAGCCCATATCCACCACCTTCCAGAGAACAGGACCTGCGTCTGTGCGTGAAACGTCGTGAGAAATCTGACCGAGCCATTTCTCAGGGTGAGGACGTTCTGGAGGACCATAAAGTGGCTAGTTATGCTAACCCAACCCTTCTTTAGAGCTGGTCCTGGAAGCATATTTACGGCATTTAGCTGACGCTCTTATTCAGAGTGACTCTTATTCAGGTTACTTGTATTATAGAGTCGGGCCAATGCAGTCTTGACTCTTGGGCAAGGGCTTACCATCATTAAGCCCTGATTTACCACCAAACCAGGTGTTGATCTGAGGAGAACTCTAAATAATACTAGACTCCATGTCAAATGGCCCTGAGAAATCGCTTGGTCCTCCAGAACGTCCTCACCCTGAGAAATGGCTCGGTTATGAAGAAGCTCCGGTGAAATGAGCACATTGTGTGCTTGTGAGACTCTTATCTAACGTCTTGCTGATCGTCTTGACACCACCTGATGGTCTCACAAGCACCTGACACGTCCACTTTACCGGAGCTTCATCACAGAGTTTTTCAACCCCGGTCCTGGAGGCACCGTACCCTGCACATCAGCTCATTAACACGTCCAAATTTGCAGGGGAGTGTTAAAGCAGGTAGTCAGTCCACTAAAACGTGCAGGGCAGTGAGGTTGGTGTGGCGCAACAGATAGCACCACTACCAGTGAGCTACAACACCATGTGGGAGACTGAGGTTCAATTCCCAGTCTGGGTGACTATGCTGCGCTGCACCAATAAGAGTCCTTGGGCAAGACTCCTAACACTGCATTGGCCCGGCTCTGTAATACGAGTCACCTTGTAAGTCGCTCTGAATGAGAGCGTCAGCTAAATGCCATAAATATGCTTCCAGAACCAGCTCTAAACTGCTCTAAAGAAGGTTAAAGAGCCTGATTGAATGTTGGGTTAGCATAACAAGCCACTTTATGGTCCTTAATGATCCACAGCAGGAGCCTCTTTCAGACTGCATTCACTTTAAACACGATACGGAAACAACATGACCGGAAATTCTAACACAGAGGCGGAAGGTGTGTGGCAGAGTACATATTTGGGTCTTTGCTGGTTAAAGGCTGCCTCAAAATACAAGGAAACCCTCCCGTAGATCTTCACTCTAGGCAGTAATGGATCTCCTATAGATCACCTATAGCACCTAAAAGGGGTCAGTACTGTACTGTACTCTGTAGAACCCATTTTGCTGTTGCTATTGTGGTAAAACTAAAAAGAAACATGTCTGTTGGTTCATATGGTTCATGGTTCTGACATCACAACCACAACGCCAGCGTCTTTTTTTAACGGCAGGCTGTTTAATTGAAAGGCAGGGAAATGATACGGCAGATTCTCTGCTCTTCCTCCACTCAGATCTTCTAATAATCTCGCCTCAGCCTCCTCTGCAGAGGTCAGCTAATTGCTCCAGACCTTCAAATACAGTGACCTGTCAGAGCGCTGGAGTGCTGAGTTCGCTTCTAACAGCCGTACCTCCCTCTGCTGTTCTAGACGCCACTCTTTCAGCCTCTGCGTCGGCGGCCTCCGAGCCAAGAGGGTCAACCACCTGTAATTTTTCCCCTCTCCTGTCTGTCCTGAGATTCCTATTACCGTCCTTTTCACCAGCTGTCCGTCGCCGTCGTATCGACCGCCTTCGAGAGCCACTTTGTGCCCAAACCAAAATGGAGCACTCTACATATCAAGAGGCCGCTCCATCGACTGCTTTCCAAAGCCTCGGCGAAGAAAAGGAGCGCGAGTGGCATTTAGGCTGGGTGGTGCTCCCCCCCCTCCCCCTCTCTTCTCCGCTGTAAGTGGCATTGGCATGCTGTGCGGCGGGCTGTAATTAGGAAGGGTCTTTCTGAGGCTCTTTCTGCACAAAATGTCACTGTGGCCTTTGTGGATAGATTAATTTGGACGGACCGGTCAGAGCAAGAAAAAGAGAGAGCGGGCGTGAAAGAGGGAGATACAGAGAGAGAGAGAAAGAGCCGCATAGTAATGGCGAGTAATCGCGTTAGTGGAGTTTGGGTTTACAGTAACGATTAGGCTGCAGTTGTTTGTTTGTTTGTTTGTTTGTTTGTGTTTCCACTGTAGAACAGTTCTGGGTGGCACGGTAAAGTCGCCAAACAGCAGTCTGATTCCAGGCTCAGTCGCTGTATCTCCTGTTCCGCTAATGGCCAGAGATTTGACGTTACTGCAGAGTACACGATGCTGAAACGCTCGTCAGTAGAGCCAGACAGCTCAGTGCACTTTCAGCACTTCTGTCGCAAGCAACAATACAGCAGAATATGGATTTACAACAAACCACTAGTGTACAAACTAAAGCCTGCCTGCTTTACTCTCTGCAGGCTGCTGTGAATAAAGTGTGAACCTCAATCCAGGGATTTCAAGAGGATTTCTCGCTTGGCAGCTAATTTAAAGCAGCATTATCTAGCAAACTTACCCTAAAACAGCAGCTTCAGGATCACGCTGAAGCTCCACTGAGTATAACAGGGGGGGAACGGCGTCTCCGTCATTCCCACTCCGGGCCGGAATGCTTCTACTGCACTATGGAACTTTTCCAGAAATGCATATGTACAGCTCTCCATGAGGGGGCGCTCAAAGCGATATTTATATGTACAGCAGTGGAGTAACAGTGAAATACACTCCTCACCTGTAGGGGGAGCCCAGCAATAAAAATGCTAATTCTCACGTTATACTGCTTTACCCCAAAGGTGAGGAACGTGAGGCATGTTTAGTAGCTTCCAGTTTCAGGCAGTTGCTAGACTGTTGCTATGTGGCCACTACAGTACAGTACTCTTTTTGACATGTGGTTGCTATGGTATGTCAGGTGGTTGCTATGGTAGTTGCTGTGATATTGCTATGTGCTTGCTTATGTGTTGTTGCTGATAGGTTAGGACATGGTGTTTTTTTTGGGAGGATGATACTAGGTGGTTGCTAGGCTGTTGCTATGGTATCTGCAGGTGGTGGCTATGGGGCTGCTGTATTACAGTGCAGCTATAAAAACTGCCTGTTTAATTCTAAGGACTACAGAGTTGGAAAACAGTTGCATGAATAGTAGAGCGGTAGAAATGAATTATTATTGTTATATTAAATGTTATATTTTGTTATATATTGTTATATTAAATTGTTATATTAAATGTTATTATTATTGTTTTTTTGTTTCATAAACTCACCCAGACTTGATTAATGGACTTCACAGAGATAAAACCAGCGGAAAGAAAGTACAAGAAAAATGTAGGATGTGTGTTATGAATATAAAGGCCAGAGAAGAAGCTCAGCGTGCTTTCACACATACAGTATATTGACAAAAGTATTGTGACACCTGCTCATTCACTATTCCTTCTGAAACCAAGGGTATTAAAACAAGTTTATCCTACTTCTGTTGGAGTAACTGTCTCTACTGTCCAGAGAAGAAGACTTTCTACTAGATTTTGGAGAAAGAGCATTGCTGTGAGGATTTGATTGCATTCAGCAACAAGAGTGTTAGTGAGGTCAGGATGTTGGATGATGATCACCACCCCACCTCATCATCCCCAACTCCCCAACTAATCCCAAAAGTACTGGATGGAGCTCCTCCACCACCATCATTCCAGAGAACACAGTTCTTCCACTGCTCCACAGCTCAATGCTGGGGGGGTTTATCCCCCTCTAACCCACGTCTGGCATTAGGCAGCATGGTGCCAATAGGTTCATGAGGTTTATCTGCTCCTGCAGAGAGTCCTATTCTATTGGCAGTGCCTCTCTACAGGGACTAGACAAGCTGTGTGCATTTGCACATCTGTTGCAATCTAAAGTAGCTGAAAACATTCATTAGAAGGGGTGTCCACAAACATTTGGACACATAGTGTAAAGGGGCGGGAGGTCATTATATCTGTGGGTGATGATGCAACAGCTGCAGGATGAGCATGAGCACTGGGAGAACTGGAACCTTGGTTATGATGTTCAGGTGGGATTCTTTGTTGGATCTAATCATGAATCAGTGATCATTACTAAAACACTTGAGCAGCTCGATTTGATTGCTTGTGTATCCCTGCAGTCTAGACATTTCACACTCCATGACAAACACTGAACACCCCAGCTTTGTTTAGTTTAATGCTAAATATCCAGGCCAGCTCTGTAAGGCATCAGCCGGGGCTGTTTCATGTTTGTAAATGGGTCACAGCTCCAGATTCGGAGGATCTTCTGTCAGAGACAGATTTATGCCTGAAGTCCCTCAAAACGTGCAACTTCAGCATTCGAACACCATTACCATCTAAATGAACACAGAGCCACCTGCAGAGAGACGGCTCCCTGTTCCAGCACTCTCGCGCTCGCAGATGAACCTGAGCGACCCGCTGATTGGAGCTTTTGCTGTGGAAGCATTTTTTTATTTAACAGATAGTGCGGGAGAGCCGCACACTTTAGCATTAGCATATGTACCGTCCCACATCAGACACTGGGGTCCTGAGCAGGCTGTGCTGTTACTCATTAAAATGTAAAGCAGTGCTGTGGAAGCTGAGGGCGAGCCTCTTGGTGAAGGGCAGGATGCGATGGTAGTGCTGCACACGTCACTAACAGCCAGGGTTAGTTTCCGTATGAGTCAGGGTGTTTTGGCTCCGTGGGTCATGCCAGTGCTTCAGCTGATTCACTGTCTTGCAGATACAGAGGGGTTGAGTGTGTGTGTGTGTGTGTGTGTGTGAGTGTGTGTGTGTGAGTGTGTCAAATAAATAAGTCCGTGGCTGTTTGTTATTGCGCCAAATATCCTTCAACAAGTGCAGCTTTCAGGGCTGAAATTCAGTGAATTTATGACTCAATAGTCTAGAAGGGCACCATCAGAGTGACGGTGTCAGTGGGGTTTATTAAAAGCAGGATTTGCTGGGTAGTGAGTCAGTGTTGGAGAAGGGTGGACAACAAAAACATGATGATACTCAAAGAAAAAGAAAGAATATGATGTTTAAAATAACCTGTTGAAGGAGAATCGGGCAGGGAAATAAATAAATAAATATGGTAAAGATGGAAGAATTGGTCCAAAGCACACTGTTCCTTCCCACTCCTCCCATGAAGATCAGACCTGTGTGTCTCTTTCTGATGGTACTTTACCATCAGCCATGGTGAGAGCAACCTGCAGGTCCTGTGATGGCATTTTGGGACTGTTGGAGGCTTCTTTACTCATCTTGAGGTTCTGCTCTTGGCCTGACATTGCTAGGATGGTCTGATCTGGTCATGTTGGTCAATGATTTAGTGGGCGGTGGAACAGCGGCTGATTTCTAACTGTTCTAAGATCTGTTTAAACTCATTCCCAGACTCCTCTGCATCTCCACCCTTCTTCCTGAAGGCCTCAGAGAGCTCTCTGGATCTGACCATGGTGATCTTCTTCACCCCTCACTTCAACCATCAATCAAGATCAGACCAGACTAAACGTCTGAGGTTTAAATCAGACAAACTCCTCAGGAATGATCCTCTACAACCATGTTCTGATCATCTGCAGCTGATGTTCTGCAGCTGACTCTGATTCTACTCATCTGAAGGAGTGATAAATAGGGGAGAGGGTTTATTGGATGTTCTCTTTTCTCTGTTTTTTTTTACATGACTGTTTATTTGTAGTTAAAAATCACATTAGTTTTGAAGTTTAAAGATGATATTGCCCATTTTTCCTACTAGCCTGTGTTGTGTGTGTGTTTGTGGGATTTGCCACAAGTGTGTGTAAATGATCCTGTGTTATTCTTTCTCCTGTAGCCTCCTCCTCCCCCTGCTCTTTCTCAGTCCAGGGCAAGACTCTGCAGAGTAAATCCCTCCTCAACTCGTACTACTCAGGTACTGAACCCTCTCCTGCTGAGGCTTTCTCCAGATGTTTGATTCAGTACAGTGTGACACACAGCAGATCTGAGTCTAACGTGTTTATTCTCTTCCTTCTTTCTAAACTTTTGTAGTATCCAAAGATCCAGTTCCTGCCACCACATCTATTGGTAAGCCCCTCTTCACTGGCTAAAGTGTGTGAAGTGTAATTAATCAATGTCAGCAGACACTGAATTGCTAATGATCTTCAAACGTCTGGGTTAGAAGAACAGCTGTAAGGAGTGGAATGACTGGGGTGTTGAAGGCATAGCTGCTAGACGGTGAGAGCTATTACCGCTGCAGTGTTGTCGGCTGTTACATTTACAAGGTTTGATTCTCGTATTAGAGATACCTGGTAGAACGGTTGAACGGGTATCTGTATGAATAGGAAAAGGTATATATGGATATAGCTGGGTATAGATGGGTCTGCATGATTGTGAGTATGAGTATAGATGGGTATGGATAGATATGAATGGGTAAAGATGGGCACATGGTTATTAATGGGTATATTAGGAATAGCTAGGAGATGAATATGAAACGGTGTGGATGGGCATAAGTATGGAAGGGATATAGATGGTGTGGATGAGTATATATATGGAAGGGATATAGATGGTGTGGATGGGTATATATTTGAAGGGTAAATAGATGGTGTGGATGGGTATAAGTATGGAATAGATATAGATGGTGTGGATGGGTATATATATGGAAGGGTTTATAGATGGTGTGGATGGGTATAAGTATGGAAGGGATATAGATGGTGTGGATGGGTATATATATGTAAGGGATATAGATGGTGTGGATGAGTATATATATGGAAGGGTATATAGATGGTGTGGATGGGTATAAGTATGGAAGGGATATAGATGGTGTGGATGGGTATATATATGTAAGGGATATAGATGGTGTGGATGGGTATATATTTGAAGGGTAAATAGATGGTGTGGATGGGTATAAGTATGGAATAGATATAGATGGTGTGGATGAGTATATATATGGAAGGGATGTAGATGGTGTGGATGAGTATATATATGGAAGGGATGTAGATGGTGTGGATGGGTATAAGTATGGAATAGATATAGATGGTGTGGATGGGTATATATATGGAAGGGATGTAGATGGTGTGGATGGGTATATATATGGAAGGGATGTAGATGGTGTGGATGGGTATATATATGGAAGGGATATAGATGGTGTGGATGGGTATAAGTATGGAAGGGATATAAATGGTGTGGATGAGTATATATATGGAATAGATATAGATGGTGGAGATGGGTATATTATGAATGAGTGATGGAAGCAGATAGGTGTAGATGGATATAGATTGGTATGGATGGGTATGGTTGGATATGAGTATGGATGAATTTTGGCGGCATTGGCATGAAGAAGTATGGGTGCAGATGAGGATTGATGGGGATAGAATAGATAGATATGGGTATGGATGGATATGATTGGGTGTGAATGGATACAGATGGTTTTGAATAGGTATAAGGTATAAGTAAGTGAATAAGGGGTTTGATTGTGGAAACATATGGATGGTAAAAAAAAATATCAGGTGGGTATGGATGGGGATTGGTATAGGTGGATATGGGTATGGATGGATATGGATATGTAAATGTGTGGATAGATACAGATGTTATGAATGGGTTTGGGTATGGATGGATGTAAATGGGTAAAGGTGGTTAGGAATGAGTATTAGTAGATATGGGTATGGTTCTGGAAACATATGGCTGGGTATGAAGGAGTATGAGGACAGGTGAGTATGGATGTGTATGGATGGAAATGTTAATGGATTAGGGTGGATATGGGTGTATATGTGCATGATGGATTTGGATATAGTTATTCATGCACATTGGATGAGTAAAGGGTGGATACATTTACATTTACATTTAAGGTATTTAGCAGACGCTCTTATCCAGAGCGACTTACAGTACAGTTACAGTAGTTAATGCCTACTTTTAGATGCTCATCATAAGTGATAGGCTTCACTTATTTTCTCCTGTGAAATATGAGTCAGAAATAGCTCCAACTGAGTGACAGTGTGTGCTTTTGTTGCTGGTTTGTAAGGGTTAACTATGCTGCAGGAGAACCACCCTATACTGCTTTGAATTTCTTCAGTCAGGTCCGTTCAGCCTGGAACGAGTCTATTCCCCCTGATGGCAGCTTTAAGGTTTGGGCTGGGTGCTGTTCCAGACCCTTGAGAGGTGGACAGGCTAGTAGCAGCTTTACCTAAACAATGCTAGTCATTACCTGCGAGCAGGGTGTCATTGTGTTTGAGTGAAAGTAACACTTGAGTACTGGGGGTTATACAGCAAGGCACAGGGAGCGGGACAGGGCGGAGGGATGTACGTGATTTGGAAGCCGATCTCACCTGTGAGCTTCTGAAAGCTTTTTCTCACGTTTGACAAAATGAATCACGTCTCTGCTCTTTTAGCTTTGGAAAGCCTGTTCTCAGATTGAATCACCTGAGTTGTTGTGAGAGTGTGTCTCTGTGTGTGAGAGTGTGTAGTTTTGTGGGTGTGTATGGCTACAGCGACACAGTTTCACCCCCCGAGTGCAGACACACACACACACACATGTAGATTGAAATGTCACAGCTATTTCTTGAGTCTTGATGTAGCATTTAAATGAACATATACATGCATGAACACAGTGAGAGATACAGACTGCACTTACTCTGTATGGGCTGCTTCACCACGAGGCTCAGGGTTTATGTAAATATAAAGGGAAACACAGAAATACTTCAATCTGCAAAGTCTTCAATCTGCAGCAGCCACACATACTGTCCAGACTCGCTTCACATTGCTTTCTTTTTACAGCCATGATCTAATCAATCCATATACATTAAATATATAATTTATAATAATTTAAGTATTATTATTAAGTATTTGCCATATGACAGTACCTGGGATGAGTTAGAGTATCAAAACTTTAGTACCTGTCCTGACTGATGCATTTGTGTGACTGAATGCAATCAAATCCTACTCACAGCAATGTTCCAGCATCTACTGTAATACAGGCTGGAAAACTACTGGCTATTACTACCTTTGATTTCATACACTGGAGTGTCTACATACTTTTGGACACAGTAGTTCTATCCAGTTATCATATTATCATAGCAGCATTATCACACTTGATCTCTGTAGCAGACAATCAAACTGAGCTCCAGCATATAACTGACCAGTGTTCAGCACCTGTTAGGGTCAGACGATGGAGCAGAAATATCCACATCCAAATCAGAGCCACGATATAGAAATGTTCAGTAAACAATTAATATCAGTGTGCTTTCAAATGTAACAGGAACTTAAATCCTTGGTCAATCAATCAATCAATCAATCAGTCTTTAATTAACTGTAAGCATATTGAGGATGACCCTAATTTCCAATATAGCAGAGCTGATACAAAATAATATAGATTAGAAAATGAAAGTATATATATAAATATAAAATCTAAACAAGAGTTTAAAAGTAGCAAACTAATTTGAGCAAACCATAAAATTGGTAAAAATGATAAAAACTCAAAAAGCAAAAATATAGATAATAGATAGATAAATAAAAGAGGGGAAACAAATACAAACACACATAGACGTAACTTAAAATAATAATTTAGAACAAAAAATGAAATGAGCTGCTGCTGAGAGGTCAGCATGTATAAATATATATAAATACATATATAAAAAGGAAATCTAAATAACATCAAATATAAATAAATAAAATCAAATAAAGCAGTCACAGGCTGTGCGGAGGTCATTAGAAACTATTTGGGGCAGTGGTGGCTCAGCGATTACAGCACCTGGCGATTGGCAGGGTTGTGGGTTTAAGACCTGGGCTTGGCAAACTGCCACTGTCCGGCCCTTGAACAAGACCCTTCACCCTTTCTGCTCAGCAATGGCTGCCCACTGCTCCAGGCATGTGTGCTTACTGTCACTGTGTGTGTTTGATCAATAGTGTGTGTGTGTGTGTGTGTGTGTGTGTGTGTGTGTGTGTATTCATTGCATAGATGGGTTAAAAGCATTAGTGTTCAACACTAATGGTGGATATGGTTGCTTTGTCATGTCTTGTGAAGGCATCCAGATATACAGGGGGTAAAACAAGTAGGCAGTCTTTCTTTATGAACGATAAAAAGGAAACAATCATTCAGAATTAATCAAACTGCATCAGTTCAATTTTATTTCCAATTTAGATTTCTTCAAAATGAAGTGACAGGCTGTGAATCGTCGCACTACTAAACTGAATCAGCGTATTGAGCTTATTTAATGCTCCGGACAGGCTAAAGTCCACCATGCTGACCTCTCAGCAGCAGCTCTGTGTGCTGGGCTATTTGAATTTGTCTGGTGGTCAGTGCTGCAGATATTGGCCTTGGTTATATTTGTTAAGAAAACGGGCGATGAATCACTTTCACTGCTTTTTTCCAGCTTTGATGTGTCAATTGTGCCATTTAAGTCAAGTTTCCCCTGCCACGAGTCAGCCCTGCTTCAGCCAACTTGTCAGGTTTTGAAATATTATTTCGATCTATATCTCAGCCAGTCAGAAAAAAAAAACAATTTCAAAGGCCGCCCTGAAAAAGTCTCCCAAGCAGGAGTCTCCAAACCCAGATATGTCCCAGCGGGGGGTTCCAGAGCACTCCTTTTCAGCCCGGTTTGATACATAAGCCAACGCTGCCAGAGTGGGACGTCAATCATCTGAGACTGCACCACGCTGTGCAGGAAGAAGTGGAGATCAGACAGCTGAAGTAGTGCTGTTGACCAAGTAAATCACTGCCCATTTACCCCCATCACAACACACACACACACACACACACACACACACTCACACACAATCATTCACTGAAAAGGAGAAAGACCACTCACTGCCCAGCACAGACCCCCGCTACACGTGGTCCATACAGACCACTCACTGCCCAGCAGATGTGCAAATGCACACACACAACTTGTCTAGTCCCTGTGGTAAAGTACTGCCAATAGAATAGGACTCTCTGGAGCAGATCAACATCATGACCCTATTGGCTCCATGCTGCCTAATAATGCCAGGCGTGGACTAGAGGGGTATAAAGACCCCCAGCATTGAGGAGCTGTGGAGCAGTGGAAGAACTGTTTTCTCTGGAATGATGGTGGTGGAGCTCCATCCAGTACTTTTGGGATGAGTTGGGGAGTTGGGGATGAGGTGGGGTAATGCTCTTGTGATTGAATGCAGTCAAATCCTCACACCTGTGCCTTCTTCTCTGTACAGTAGAGACAGTTACTCCAACAAAAGCCAGATAAACTCTTTTTGATACCTTTGATTTCAGAAGAAACAATGAATAAACATGTGTCCCAATACTTTTGTCCAAACAGGATATCTCCTGGAGAATGAATAACTTGTTGTTAACAACTTTCTTAATGGTAAATGAAATAAATGAAAGGTGCTGAAGGACTTTTATATAGTGCTGTATTGATCTACAGAAGCAAGAGTATGTAATAAAGGGTAAAAAAGGGACGTTTCAGGGGTGGAAAGGAAGCGAAAGCGAGGGAAAGGGCTTGTTGTAATGACGGTGGTGCCGACTCAGCGAGAATTGGAGGTATTTATTGATCTGAGCTGTAAATTTGTAGTCTGAGACATGTGTAAATTGGCCGTGGTACATGCCATAATCATTCCCTTTCACAGTCAATAATTTAGCTCGGACTATTCATTCCCAACCTGACACGCTCCCTATGGAGCTTCCAGAGGTATAATATGAAAGGCAGGGAAAATCGAGGGAGATAAAGGTGAGAAGGGTAGAGTTAGAGGAATGCAGGTCCCTGTCCATCACACTGTGTGTTTGTATCCTGAGGTTTTATTGATTTACTCTGAATACGTTGAAAAACAGAAAATGAAGTAATTCAATTTGATGCTGGGATGTAAAAGCGAAGTCAAAGGCATTCTATCCTGGCCATCATGAGAGCAGTGTACCGACCTACACAACTCATTTTCCTCCTTAAAGTGCACCTTCATAGTTACCGTGATGTTAAGAGTCAGATTAGCCCAGTCTCTCGTTCAGAAACTAGGATTACAAGTGAGCTCAGTGGTCTAATGCACTTCCACTATGTCCCAAGGGTCATGGGTTTGAATCTCAAGCCATGCTGCTTTGCCATCAGCAGCCAGAGTCTGAGATAGCACAAATGGCCATGTTCTCTCCTGGTGGCATCTGCTCCCTCATCACTCTAAAGTGATATCAGCCAGCACAGGTGTCTGTTAGCTAGTGTGGTGGAGCTGGGGACCCCACTCTTTCCTCCGAGTGTGTCAGCTGCAGTTCAAAAAGAGGCAATGGCTGATTTCACATGTATTGGAGGACCCCCATTTAAGTGTTTCCCCTCCTAGTGTCGGGAGCATTGCTAGTGCTAGGAGGAGCTACAGACAGGTGGGTTATTTGAGAGATAAAAGGGAAACATCAGACAAATAATAAAAAAAAGAAACAAGGATTACCAGCATGTTTTTGTTTTGCCATGTATCTGAGATAGGTGGCGCTATCGCTCTCTTTTCTCTACTGAATGTTGTCTATAGTGATTCATAATGAAACACCACCTGTAATCTATTTGGATTGATCTTCATGGTGAAACATCACAGCTGTAGAACATCTAGAGAAGCCAGATGAGTTTTGGAAACAGGAACAGCATTTCACGAACACCTTGCCAATTGTGAAGCATGGGGTTGTGCTGCTGCCAGTGGCATTGGTGATATTGCACGGGTGGAGGAAACAGTGTACTCTATAAGATAGCAACAAATTCTGGATGCAAATGTTAAACCTTTTATGTAAGACTAAATCTGATTTAAAAATGATTTTAAATAAGATTAAATTATATGACAACATCTAGAAAGTAGCAGCCTACCAACCCTACCTTTTAACTACCTTACAACATCCTAGAAACTATCTGGGATAGCATAGCAACATAATCAAATGTGTATAACCTAATTACAACTGAGTAGCATCACTAATCAAGACCAATTCAAGTCTAAGCATTAATGTAGGAAAATCAAACAGCAGGAGGAAGAATGGAGGGTTGTTTGATGAGGGGAATGATATGAGGCTGGAAACAGATACCCCACCATGGGACCATCAGCCCTGCTTTACTGTCATTGGCAAACGGGACACTGAGGCTAACCTGAACCTCAGTCAGGGACGACCTGAGTAATCTTTCACAGATTTAATTTTCTTTATGAAAACTTTTAATTACAAAGGTCTGGAACTTGGTAGTTTTGCCTGTACTGATAGTCCTGGTACTGAGTGTCTTGCTGAACAGGACTCTTATATTTTAACATTAGTCACCAGCTTCTCTCACACATCACCAGGGCTATCAGTAACTATGAGGAGGATATGTTCCCCTGTTGAGTCTTGGTTCCTCAGCTGGACGATTCTCCTTTGTACCTTGTTTTTCCTTCTACATATTCATACTCATACTCATATTCATACTCATACTCATACTCATACTCATATTCATACTCATATTCATATTCATACTCATACTCATACTCATATTCATACTCATATTCATATTCATATTTATACTCATACTCATACTCATATTCATACTCATACTCATACTCATACTCATATTCATACTCATACTCATACTCATACTCATATTCATACTCATACTCATATTCATATTCATACTCATATTCATATTCATATTCATACTCATACTCATATTCAGACCCATACTCATATTCATATTCATACTCATATTCATACTCATATTCATATTTTCCAACTCAGTTTATCATAATAGTTCATCCTCATGGTCTTATGGAGGTTCTCCTTTTTATGAGTCTTGGTTCTTCTCAGTGGTTCTTCTTTATGCTTTTGTGAAGGTTCTCCTTTAAGCCTGGGTTCTTTCTTAGTTGTTCATCCCCATACTCTTATTGAGGCTGCTCTTCTGACTTTCAATCCCACTTAATGGTTCTTATGGTTTCATGGAGGTTCTGCGTTTCAATCTTGGTTCTCGGTGGTTCTTCTTAGTAAGGTTATCATGCCATTCTTGATTCCTCTTAGTGGTTCGTCCTTGTGGTTTTATGGAGGTTCTCCATTTGAGTCTGGGTTCCTCTCAGAGGTTCTTTGTCATGTCTTATGGAGGTTCTTTTTTTAAGTCTTGGTTCTTCTCAATCATTTTTCAGTCATTTCTGTTCCTCTTAGTGGTTCTTCCTCGTGGTTTTATAGAGGTTCTGCACTTGAGTCTTGGTTCTTCTCAGTGGTTCTTCCTAGTAAGGTTATCATGCCATTCTTGATTCATCTTAGTGGTTCGTCCTTGTGGTCTTATGGAGGTTCTCCAATTGAGTCTTGGTTCCTCACAATGGTTCTTCCTCACACCCTCATAGAGTTTGTACTTTTGAGTTTCCTCATGCTCTCATGGAAGCTCTTCTTTTAAGTTTTGGCTCCTCTCAGTCATTTTCCATCATGCTCTTATTATCTTGGTTCTTGGTGTGGTGTCTGATGCTTTAGGGAGGTTCTCCTGTCATTCTCGCTCTTGGTTTTTGTCCATTAGATTTGACTAAAGCAGCAGTGGAACCGTACGTGTCATATTCTTATATAAAGAGCATTAAACTGATGTAAGTAGCTGAAAGGAGCGTGCTTATGAATGCATGATTGATGTTGAACTAAAAGTTAATATTTTATAAGATCATTTAAACTCATGTGACCTCACATCACTTTGGTAATAAGTGCAAAAGTAACCAAGCAACAGACTCACAGATATTAGTTATACAGAGATATTCTTATAAACCACTAGGGGAAAAAGAGCCAAGCGATTTAGAGAGCCGCAGGTTCTTCTGGCGAAGTGGAAACCTCACGGGTTTTCTGCGTGCAACTTCTCTCACAGATCTCTTAAAGTTATATTTAGCCACTGTAACACGGCACATTTGAAAGTAATTTAAAATGTCATTATCTTGTCCCCACTGAAAGGCGCTGCCGCCTGTATTTTAGCTGGCGGGGTAATTATTGTTAATGGCAAGGCGCTGCATTGTTTCGCAATAATGTAACTGTGCCAATAATTGAGCTTAATGCGATTTTAGTGTGCTAATCATTAGAACGCACCTCACGCGACGCGTATGCGCAAGCCGTGCTCAGATGAAGAGAGCTATTATAGAACGACTTCGAAATGAGAAAATTATCCCTGTGAGCAGAACGTTTCAGTCTCAGACTAATTTTTAAAGCGTGCTGCATTAGAGTTCCTAACCATCGACCTCTCACCATATTCCCCCCTCTATTTCTGTGTCTACCATACTTCAGATTTATAATATTCAATAACATACATACGGTATATTGATCTGTATTTACCTTATTTTCCATTCAACACTGGCGAGGGGGCGTCTTTATTTATGGGGTGAATCCACTGATCTGGAGTACAGTCGCAGTGATGATAGACGTACAGTGAGTAGTGTAATGGGCTCGGTTAGAGAGAGTCACAGTAACTGGAGGAAGAGGAGAACTGTGTTCTAAACAAGTCACAGAGAGATCGGACTGCTGTGGAGCGCCACATAGCCCATATCCACCACCTTCCAGAGAAGAGGACCTGCGTCTGTGCGTGAAGAAGCTAAGTTTAAAACATCCACCCAAACGTTCGTATGTCTGCTCCTACCATTCTGTGGAAGAGAACTCGACACCAGAACGTCCTCGCCCTGAGAAATGGCTGGATTATGAAGCGTTTGGTGTTTGTGAGGCTCTTAGGTTAATGTCTCACCTGGGAGCCTCATAATCCTCTTCACTGGAGCTTCATAACCAGGTTTCCCTCCATAAAATGGTAAGATCAGACATACAGACGTTTGGGTGGATGTTTTAAATTTATCTCCTTCAACCACAGACGCAGGTTCTTATCTACTCTTAAAATTGGCCATGGCCAAATAAGGTGAATCCCCTTTAGAGGAGGAGGATACAGCCTTCCTATCTTGGTGGAAGTCTCCTCATTCAGACCTGCTCACATCACCACCTCACACCCGCTGTTGTTCTTCTTACTGATCAAGCTCTTATAGAACCCTCACTCTTTCTTAGCCATCGGATCTGCTGCTTCCGTACACCCTCTCACACTTGGCTTGGCTGTGGAGCGTTCTCTAGATTTGCTCCTTAGCTCTGGAACGTTCCCCAAAATTAAAATTCACCTTAAAACTGATCTCTTCTCTGTAATTTACAGCTTTCCTCAACTCCATCAGGTCTCCCCCATGTTATCTCTTCTTGTTTGTCTGTGTACAATCTAAGCATTGTGGGTTTCTAAAAACACTGTATATGTCATTATTAATTAGTATTATTATTAGTAGTAGTATTAATAACTTGGACATTTAAGCCATCCGTGACAGTGAACACACACTACACACTGATCAGGGCAGTGAGACCACACCTGGAGCACCTCAGTGTTAGGAAGGGAAGCAGTTGGAGGGTTGGTGTCCTTCTCAGTTGCACCTCAGCTGTGAACATAGAGGGGGAAGAAACTTTCCTTCACTTTCCAACCGTGGGGATTCAACCAGTGACCTTCCAGTCGCAAGCCCACTTCTCTCGTGCCTGTGTGCCTGTATCAACATGAATACAGCACAGTTAAATAAGCACATTTCACATGAAGGCAGAGTGCCTCCAACTGTCCTAAAATTCCACCAGACGTCTCCAGGAACGGCTCGTTAGTGCTGGACTTTGCTACAGACAGTAATGACAATCTACAAGCTAGGCAGTTCTCACTGTCTTTATTCTCCTTCTGATGACTAATGGTGCCCCCAAGAAACTTTAACATGTTAATCTCATAGTTTTCTAACTGTAAGAATATATAGATTTGAGCAGTTCAAGAGGTCACTCACCTAAACAGATCAATAAATCAGATGATTAGTCTGGAGATAGCTCGACTCAGAGCTCCTCGGGGCCTGAAAGCGCTCCACGCGTCACTAAATGCATGGTTGACCTTCTTCTCAGGCCTGTAGCGTTAGCCGCTCAATATTTCTCTGAGCCTTCGCGTGGAAGGGAGGGTGCCATGTGTTCGCTTTGCCAACATAATATGCCCTCCGGGCTGCCACTTTGAGATTTGCCTCCTGCTACCGAGACAAAAAAGGCATGAATAATGAATTAAGGGAGAACTGATAGTGGGGGGAGGGGGGGTGGAAAAGAGAGGGAGTAAGGGGTGGTGGATCGAGAAGCACTTTGGAGTCTCATGGGTACATATCTCTCTCTCTCTCTCTCTCTCTCTCTCTCTCTCTCTCACTCGCTCTCTCGCCTGCCTGTCCTCCACCTCTGTTTGAGTCTGGTGACCCTCCTGCCCTCCAACTCCTCCAGCCTCTATCTCTTGTATAAACTAACATGGAAAAGCAGAGACACCGTGACCTCTCACACAATCCGCATGCAGGCGCTGGACGAGCTGGAGGAGCCCTCTCTCTCTCTCTCTCTCTCTCTCTCTCTCTCTCTCTGTATTTCTCTGACTTCCTCTCTCCCTTCGTTCTGCCCGTATAATTATGAGCAAATGAAGCAGAGGGAAGTATGACAGACGCGAGTAACAAGTAAGAATGTCGGCAGAAAGTTCACAGATCCAGTAGGCCCTTGTCAGGATGCTAAATGCTAATTAGGGCTTCCATCCTCGTTTCGACTGAGGGTTACAAATTAGCAAACAAGATACGTTACTGTAATGCAACATACCCCCGCTTCCCTACCACTGCTTCTGCCGGGCTGTTTTAACCCGGTGACTCCTATCGCACTTGCGCAGAGGACGTGTTGCTGTGGATTTTATAGCATTATCTCCTTGTTTTTTAAGTGTGAAATGACTATTTGGGCTGATTGAGATTTAAATTGCTACTTTAATAATCCATGGACTTTCGTAGTGCTGGTGGAATAGAAGAACTCTCTACACTGACCAGCCATAACATCACCTGCGTAATACTGAGTAGATCCCCTTTGTGCCACCACAACAGATTTAACCATGCGAATCATGGACTCAGAATCAGAATCAGAATCAGAATCTCTTTATTTCGAGTCTAAGATTAGAGGAGCTTTCATTTTTAGTCTATTTAAAGTAGCTGAGGTTTTTCTTGGGTAAATAGCAAAGCACTAGCAATAACTGCTAAATGCCTTAAATGTAAATGTAAATGAAGATAACCAATGTTATTCACTTCACTAGTCAGTGGTACTAATGTTGTGGCTGATCGGTGTATTCTCCACACTATGAAGTAATTGACAGCAGTAGTGTTTACATGCTGCAGTTTGACCAACTGTTTGATTTAGCTGAGCTGAATAAAGAAATCCATAACCTGTACATAATGTGGTTCTAGATAGTCTTAAACTGGTATGGAACCTTTATAACAGTGTTTCTCAACCCTGGTTAGCAGTGAATGCCTTTTAGTGTTTTCCCTGTTCCCAACACACTAATCGGCTCATTAACACTGAGTGTGTTAAAGCAGGGAATCCACTACAGTGTGCAGGACAGGATGCCTGCTCTGCCATTACACATGCTATAGAAGCTCAGATTATAACACAGTAACTCCAGCTGTATAGCCACCTAGACAGCAAGTGAGTCATAGCCCTGTTTTGAGCCACACTTACCACTTTCACACCAACATGTCACATCATATGGTGATGATGGTGATTGAGATCAGTTCCAGCCCATAACACACTTGCCGTCGCAATAGCTGACCTGTAGGATCCCATGGCTGGGTCATATGTGGCTCTGAATCATCTGCTGTCTGGCCGGTTTAACGCTATTCTTTGTGTTTTGATATTTCAGATGACGGTAAACAAAGCTGTTGTTTTTCTGAGGGCCGCATTCCAGACACATTTTAACCCTCAATTTGTGTCTGAAATTGATGACTCAAATTCTTCACATAGCTTCAGGTCTGAAGATGTGTTCTCTTGGTAGACAAAGAATGAGTTGGCAGGCCTTAGTCATCAAATGAGAAAACAGCTCTAACTCAAATCACTACACTCAATTAAAGAAGTGCTGTTGTTTTTGGATGAAAGTTTGGAAAGGAAGTGCCTGTATTCAATCCTTAGTTCCAGTCTGAAACAGCAAATGTACATGTGCTGGTATTTTACCATACCTGTATCTCTCTACCTACCACCGGTCAGCAGTAATGGTCACTTTGTCACATTACCCTCAGTGTACATTGGTGAGTAGGACTAGCCATTGTTAGGGGAGGAGTCTCCGAACAAACAAAAGTGTGATTAGAACCAATCACAGTTAAGGGGAGGGGCCTCAGCACAAAACAGGCTGTGGTTTGGATTAATCACTGTCATGGTAGGGATTAGGACTAATTACAGTCAGGGAACAGTCTGAGAACAAACAAGGCTGTTATTAGGACTAATCACAGTTATTACAGGCAATCAGGGGGAGGAGTCTTATAATGAGTAAGATTGGAATTAGGACAAATCACAATCAAGGGGAGGAGTCTCATAACAACAAAGGTTGGAATTAGCAGCAATTATAACAAGCAAGGTTGGAATTAGGAAAAATCACAGTCAAGGGGAGGGGTCTTAAACAAAGGGGTCATTGGAACCAATCACAGCCAGAGTTGGGAGGGGGGGGGGGGGTCAGAACAAAGATGATAGTGATTAAGATCAATCACAATCATGGGGAGAAGTCTGATAACAAAAAAAAGTGGGATTAGAACAAACAAGGTTGGAATTAAGACAAATCACAAGCAAGAGGAGGGGTCTTAAACAAAAATGTCATTAAGATCAATCACAGTCAGGGGGAGGAGTCTCAGAACAATAGCAGCAGAAATTTGTGATTGCAGTTGCAGTGAGGTGAAGGTCCCAGAGCAAACGGGGTCCTGATTACGACCAATCACAGACAAGGAGACGTCTCTAAGCAAGGAAGGCTGTGATTAGTGACCAAATCACAGCCATGATGCTGTTCCTCGCGACAGCACACTCCCTCTCTTGTCGGGTAGTTCAAGTGTTGTACTGTTGACTGCTGCTGCACAGCAAGCCTCCAAAATCGGAGGCTATACAAGTCCACGTTCTCAGAAGATGATCACCCATGAATAGAAGGAGCTTTCCAGACCTCCAGGTGGCAGCGTCAGCTTCCAGAGTAAACCAACCGTGTCGTAAGCTCAGCTTCTCGCTGTGAGATCACCAAGGAGGACTGTGCCGAGTGAAATCGTGAACTGCAGATGGATGTTTGCTGAACTGTGCTGAGGTTCAGATCTCGCCAGGATGGGTTTCTGAACACCGGTCAAGGCTGAAAGAGGCTTTCAGTGGAAACTCTCCAAGGACAGTGCAGTTTGAGAAGATGCTAGAGGCTAATTCTGGTTGTGGAAGCTGCTGCATGTATCTTGATGTCTGATCCATTCCCAATGTCCTTTGCTCTCGTAGATGGCAGTCACAGCGAGATGTCCCAGCCATCGCTGACCATTCAGACGTACCCATATGGAGGGTGTGAGTCAGTGGAGATGTCCTACCAGGCAGGCCAGTTCCAGCCTGCCATTCGTGTGGCTGACCTTCTACAACACATCACCCAGATGAAGTGTGGCCAAGGCTACGGGTTCAAAGAAGAGTATGAGGTAAGCGTCCTTAGAAAGCACGATTAAAGTGGAGAGGGTTGAACTGATAAACTTTTTATTAGGACCAGGGGTTTATTAGGGGGGTTTATTAAGAACAGAGCTGCCCAGGCAGTTGGACCAAAACCCTAGTGTGGATTCTTACTTTCTGGACCTAAATTTTCCATCTCTGTGTTTAGGTTATGATATGTGACACATAAAGGAGCATTATGGCGGCTCAATGCAGGTTTTCAATGCCTTTTGCAAATAAATATATATTCTAATGCAGTCATATTGTCTTGTTTTGGAAATATATAATTAAATAGGAACACTTATACAGGCTGATACCAGACATTACGAAGAGTTAGCAATTATAATGCGTTATATGGCATTTTTATATAATCACACACATGTCTGATTGTTCATAAGTAATCATAGCTACCAGCATAGCACTTAATAAAGCAAGAGTATATGATTAGGAACAATCACAGACTGGGAAGGAGTCTCAGAGCAAGGTGGGAGGAGTCTCAGAATAATAAAATTAACTTTGAGTGTACTGTCTGTTTAACCTTCTGTTTAACATATGCTCATTATGATGTTATGATATGTAAAACATACATATGGTGCAGTACGGTAGGTCACTGCACTGCACTTCTCTTTCAGAAGATGTTATAATGTATTATGAATACTAATCTTATGCAGTTACATACTCTTGCTTTATAAAGGTCTGTGTGTGTAGCTATAGTTTGGATAAGATAAGAGAGCACTTTATTGATCCTGAAGGAAATTGCACAGTACTGTACATATTGCACATACATTATTATTAGTATTATTAGCATAAATACAACAAAGGTTAAATGAATAACAGTAAGCAGGGCCGATGTGGATATATGAAGTATGTACAAAAGCAGCATATGTCTTATTGCACTATGGAGATACAAGGTAATAAGACTATTACTTATGAACAATTATACAGGCCCATACCAGACATTATTGGATATGTATGTATTTCATATAACACATTATCAATGCATTCATAATGGAATATTAATAAGGGATTCAGGTGAAGTGTTACTAAAACCAAACCAGCAGCCAAATTCCAAATTTACAGCCGAAACCCTGCATGTCTCCACTGTTGTGTTACACCAGCCAGACTCTCATCAACACACCTGAGCAGAGCTGTATGCTCTTGAAAACTGATTTCAGTGTTAAACTTTAGGTGAAATGTAGGTGTTTAGGAAATATATTATTATACACAATCTAAAAACACCCGTCAGTATACGTAGTAATCATTTAAAGACACCCTAAACAAATATAGCAGCACTGCTTCAGTTCACTTTTTGTATGAATTTTTTAATTAAATGTCACGTTTTGATAAAAATGTTAATTATTTGACTGTTTTGAGTCACAGAGAGGTCATTCCCATTTTTTAGTGGAAATTAAGGAAGAGTTAATTAGAACGCACAGTTAATTAAAATGCACATTGCTGAGCATCACTAAGAGCGCTGTGTGAGGGGGAGATTTTGTAGGGAGAAGGTCATGTGACTAAGGTCAAGTAACTCTTGATAAATCCACACACAGATCCTGCAGTAGCTCATCCTCCTGACAACACAGCTAATTATCTTTCATCCTGATGTTTTATGCGAGTTCGTCCCCGGCCTTCTCGCCTTGCCCTGCTGCCAACTGCTGCTCTGCTATTCACCGCACTGCGAATACCTCTCCACCGTGCCCATATGTGCACTGAAAGGCATATTTCTGCCACTGTTTGTAGTGCAAACAAAAGCCTCTTTTGCTTATTCAGATTAACGAAGGTCGTCCGGCTCTAAGGACGTTCCCACTTCCATCGGTTTATCTTTTGTGGTTTTCGAAAGACAGGCGATGTTGAAAGCTCTGTTTTTTTTCCGTCTCCGTCTTTCGTCTCGGGCTGCAGATGAGACGTGCCACTTCTGAGGACGTGTTTTTAAACGAGCTGCGTTACTGAGGGGGATACAAGGTCGGAGGAAATGCGCTCGAGGGCGAGATTCATTCCCTCAGACTCCTCTGATCTGATCTATCAGAGAAAACGGCGTATTTTAATTAGGGCTAAAACTTTAGTCCGTTAAACTGAAGCCTGATAGTGAAGTTAAGAGTTTATATTTGTGTGATAATTCAGTAATTATTGAATATATAAGCAACAATGAAATAAATATAACATATATCACATACATGGTTTTACCCTGTGCACTGCATGCACCAGAAAATTACTTGAGTGAGATTTTAATAAATAAGTGGATTTCTTGGCAATTATTTGATGGGTTTAATGGGTTAAGCGCAAAGCTCACATGACTAGTCAAATGTAGTGCAGGGGGTCACAGGTTCAATGCCCAGTGATGCCACAGCCATCCGTAACTTACTAAGAATCCCAGATAGCATAACTGTCATCTCTCGCTGTGGGTGGGATGTTCCTCCATCGTTCCTCCATCACTCAGCGTGCTAGCGGGCGATGCTAGCCAGTGCAGGCGTCCATTAGCTGATGTAACAGGCTTAGCAGTTAGCGTTCTCACGCAAGAGTGTTGAGCTCCAGCTCCAGTGGTGCTGGAATCCTTTAGGGCTTTAAGGTCTGATTTATTTGACTTGTGACTTAAACACTTTCTAAAATAATATATAATAATGGACTAGCCTAGCCTAACCTAGCCTATACCACTGTGTAACATGAAAAAATAACAACAAATAAATTTATTCAAGAATAAATTATTCCCAGGGCTTAATAGATGTGTTGCTGTCCTCTCTGGGTCCTGTCAGTGTCCAGTCGGCATAGAGTGTGTTTAGTTAGCTGAAGAGATTCCAGCCAATCTGCTGGGTTAGCTTTTATTCTTTTCAGGTTTCTTTCTGGCTCAGATCACCACATTACCGCTGTCGTGACACATCCTATCCGCCCAGATACATCCTATCCCCTCTGACATCATATTAAAAGGACCAATAAGGACCCAATACAGTGAGCAATGACCCAAAACAGCTGCTTACTAGGACACATTTAATGCTGTATTTTGCAAACGGAGCGACTGAATTCGGTAATATGAGGTAATATTTCCATTTGATAAAAAGGTAAACAACAACAACACTGTCAAGAAAAGAACACAGTAATAAAAATATCTTTCTATTTATTTTAATTGTGAATAGGTCATTAACTTCAGCCGGGTTTCTGTAGGTGTTAGGGCTGTAATTATAATGAGTCAGTTTTGGGGGTTTGGGGGTTTTCGGAGTTCCGGTTCTGCTGGATGTTCTTTTGAAGGGGAAAAGTAGTGTTTGGATTTTTTTTGGTTTCTCACTTCCATGTACTAAACTCCTATTGTTCAACCATGACAAATCAAAACAGAATGAAAATTCAGGCGTTCCCAGGCCATCTCCTGAGTTAGTACATGATCAATTCACCCACTGCTGTCCCATAACTTACTGCATGTACGTGCATAAGACTATTGCACTAAGGACTCTTTTGTTTCTTAAATTGTTTTGTAAACAAATGTATTGGGACACTTCCTCATCATCAACATGTACCAGTACCGGCCCCATAAACACACACGTGAGTGTCTCAGCTGTTCGTGGAATAAGCTTTGACCGTTGTGCTGCTGAGCAACCTTAACCTACTGTTAATGAGGGACATGGGAAAATATGCAGAATTCACTGCATCCAGTGGCTTGTAACTGTTTATTTGTCCTCAACAGCATTTTGTTCCACATTATGTTTGTTATAATCTTCAGACTGATTTCTGTATTTAGTAGAGTCTAACATTAGAGGATCTTCTGGACTCTAGTCTGTATAAACTAGATATGGGTGTTTTATGAGTGACAGTGAAGCTCTTCTGGAAGAAGCTCTGGAGATGTAAATGTAAATGACTCGCAATGCATTCTGGTCCACTTTCAGCTAATGTAGTGCACTACACTCATTAGACATTACCAGTGCATTGTGGGAGATTGTAGCACTCTCACAATCATGCTTGAATTCCACCTTATGGTACCCTAAAACCTACATAGGGATGTATTTTGATCACAGCTGCAGTTTAACCTTCCTGGACACCTTCAGCACCTTCAGCAGCTGGTCATTTACAGTAGCTTTGACTAAATGAACTGGAATGGAATCAAATTAGAGAAAATAAGACACGTGATTCATCAGTGTTTATTGATGTAATGGGTCGGCTGCAGTAGTTTATGTGCATTTCTATAAATGTACATATAATCCATACAATTTTATTCATATTATTTTAATACAATTTTCATATTATTCATATCATTTTATTTTTATAAGCATGCTTTATGGTTTGTTTGGTTGTTGTATTTTGTTTGGGGGGGGGTAATTTATTTGGCCTCAGTCAGGCTGTCAGAGAGTTCCTATGAGGAGTGAAGTTAAATAGAGTGAGGTGCTTTTCCATCAGCACTGCAGTCTGTCTGGGCCTGGCAGTAAAGTGGAGATGCATTGCCTGCTGTTGCTCTCCCTCTCTCTCTCTCTCTCTCTCTCTCTCTCTCTCTCTCTCTTACTCTCTCTCTCCCTCTCTCTCTCTCTCTCTCTCTCTCCCTCTCACTCTCTCTCTCTCTCTCTCTCTCTCTCTCTCTCTCTCTCTCTCTCTCCTCTCTCTCTCTCTCTCTCTCTCTCTCTCTCTCTCTCTCTCCCCCTCTCTCTCTCCCTCTCTGTTCAGCCACTCTGAGTGTGTCGGCTCTCGGGCCTGCGTTTAAAGGGACATACATCAACAGGGACGTTTTTATAACGTCTTTTTGTTATCGGCGCGCTCTTCTAACCTGATTTGCTTCGCCGTTTCTCCCGGCCCTCCTCAAATGAAGTTGGCAGCCTCTTGGCTCCTATATTGGCCGCCTCGCCGCCGATGCTTATGAATATAAAAGTGGAATTTCCTTTTATATGGTGAATAAGGAAGACTCAATATATTTACACTGGATTGTGTGTGTTGGCTGCGGGCTCGTGACGGGATTATTTGGGATGAATGCGGCGTTTTCTCCGACGCTTTGACAGAGGGAGCATGTTTGAAATGGGATTCGAGCATTTCATGTTCTATTAAAAGGCTGCCATTCATGCAGTGCCATGTGTGTGGTTCTGGGGAGGCTTTGAAGAGAGAGAAAGAGAGAGAGAGAGAGAGAGAGAGAGAGAGAGACAGGCAAGTGCAGTGTGACTTTAGTAAAGGTTCAGAATGTGTGTCTGTGCATGCTTATGAGCCTTCTTTTCATACTGAATATGAAGTCATGGTGTTGATAAAGGCGCACAAGTGTGAGGGTGTGTGTCTGAGGTGTGTGTGTGTGTGTGTGTGTGTGTGTGTGTGGGAAGAGAGAGAGTCCAATTGAAGTGTGTTAAAGCAAAGCAGAGATACAGGACGCTTTGATAAAGGAGGATCAGAGCTACCTGTGTCTGTCAGCAGTGTCAGCATTATCGACTCAATGATCTCATCATCCTGATGGGTGTGTGTGTGTGTGTGTGTGTGTGTGTGTGTGTAAAATAGAGAGACAGAGAGAGACTGATTGACGTTGAGCATAAACACAACAGAGTCAACAACCCTCAACCCTCGCTTACCACTGTTACCTGTTTTGTACAAAATCTTACTGTGAAGAGTCAGAGAACAGGAAGCAGACGTCTGAAGCTCTAATAAAAGCTCCTCACCGAAAGTTCTTCACCTAATGGTGATGAAGACGCTGCCTGATGCCTGAGACACGGTTCTACCAGAGTTCTGAGAAGAGCTCGGCTCTAGAACCTGCTTTTAGAACCAGATCATTAAAATGGTGGAGGGAGACATGCTGCAGGGTGTAGTGCGGCTACAGAAAGTAGTCCCTAAAGAAAACTGCATTAGTTCAGATTCTCCACTATTTTACCCTCATCATCATCATCATCATCATCATCATCATCATTCCATATAAAACTCAGAAGACTTGTGTAGCTGCACTGGTGGGTTTGGATAGGAGATAAATTATGGGCTGTATCTGATTCATTCACTACCGCTGTAACCACACTGCTGCAGTGTCCCACCAACCCCATTGATTGTTGGGCACTCTATCATCAGAAACCCTTTATGTTTGTTATTACTTATTGTTTGTTACATATTGTTATTTTATTATTTGTTGTTATTTGTATTATTATTATTATTATTATTATTATTATTATTATTTTAGACACTTTCCAATCTCTAGTTTTTCACCTTGTTTACATTGTAAATGAGGGTCACCCTTAATTTTATTTTTTTATTTTTTACTTTAATTTTTTTAATGAATGCTGATTGATTAAATTCTAAACATCAAACTCTAAATGTGTTTCATCCAAACCACTGAATTATACAGAGAACTGGGGAGAGAATCTCCAGGCTGAGAGTCTTTCTGCTGTTTAATCTGCAGATCTTTAATAGCAGGATTTCTCTCTACAGTTATTATCTTTTAATCTAACAGATCTGAAAGAAAAGCTAAACTTTTTAAACATGCAAAAAGTAAATAGGAATAAAAGTCCCATCAATCGTGTTTTTTATCTGATTATATCTGATTATACAAACAACATCACTGTATTATATACAGTATCAGCACCTCCTGCAGTGAAGGAACCATTGTGCAGCTCTTAGTGTATACTGATGGAGCAGACTTTATATAGTCGACTGATTCTCTGAATGGACCACCAACAAGACATTCAGTTCTCTAGGGTAAAAGACCAGAAGCTATTGAACATGGCTTGTTTCAAACATAACTAACAGTGATTAATCAGCTCGTTAACACTGACGACCTAAAATCCTCAAGCCCTCAGTGGTGGAGTGAAGCTTAGTCTCAGTATCTCAGTAAGCAGTTCTGGTTTGTCTGTAATCTTGCGGATCCTACAGAATATCACTACACTCAACTTTGACCCTCCACATGTTTATCTGTGCAGCATCATGCAATAAGAGGAGGTTTTGCTCTTTGCCTCCCCCTACAGGTGGGTAGTGTAGTTCACTTTTACACCACTGCTGTAAAAACTTTGAGCTTTGAGCGCCCCCTCATGGACAGCTGTACACGTGCATTTCTGGACAGTGTGAGAGCTGCAGAAGCTTGATCTGAAGGTGGAGCAGCATGTGGGCGGAGGTGGTAGAGTAACACAGGATTTTACACTAATATGACTCTATGGGTTCTGCAGCGTTACACAGCAGTTCTGGAGAGAGGTTCTCCTCCTGCAGCTCCTCCACCAAACCTCCATAGTGCAGTAGCAGCAGCAGCGCTCCGGCCCGGAGTGGGAATGACGGAGACGCCGTTCTCCCTGTTCCAGTCAGTGGAGCATCAGCATGATCCTGAAGCTGCTGATTTAAGGTGGAGCTGATACAGGGTGATGATTTTGGGTGGAGCTGATACAGGATGATGGTTTAAGGTGGAGCTGATACAGGGTGATGATTTAAGGTGGAGCTGATACAGGATGATGATTTAATGTGGAGCTGATACAGGATGATGATTTAAGGTGGAGCTGATACAGGATGATAATTTAAGGTGGAGTTGATACAGGATGATGATTTTAGGAGGAACTGATACAGGATGATGATTTAAGGTGGAGCTGATACAGGATGATGATTTTAGGTGGAGCTGATACAGGGTGATGATTTAAGGTGGAGCTGATACAGGATGATGATTTTAGGTGGAGCTGATACAGGATGATGATTTAATGTGGAGCTGATACAGGATGATGATTTAAGGTGGAGCTGGTACAGGATGATGATTTAAGGTGGAGCTGATACAGGATGATAATTTAAGGTGGAGTTGATACAGGATGATGATTTTAGGAGGAACTGATACAGGATGATGATTTAAGGTGGAGCTGATACAGGATGATGATTTTAGGTGGAGCTGATACAGGGTGATGATTTAAGGTGGAGCTGATACAGGATGATGATTTTAGGTGGAGCTGATACAGGGTGATGATTTTGGGTGGAACTGATACAAGATGGGGATTTAAGGTGGAGCTGATACAGGATGATGATTTAAGGTGAAGCTGATACACGGTGATGATCTAAGGTGGAGCTGATACAGGATGATGATTTTAGGTGGAACTGATACAGGATGATGATTTAAGGTGGAGCTGATACAGGATGATGGTTTAAGGTGGAGCTGATACAGGATGATGATTTAAGGTGGAGCTGATACAGGATGATAATTTAAGGTGGAGTTGATACAGGATGATGATTTTAGGAGGAACTGATACAGGATGATGATTTAAGGTGGAGCTGATACAGGATGATGATTTTAGGTGGAGCTGATACAGGGTGATGATTTAAGGTGGAGCTGATACAGGATGATGATTTTAGGTGGAGCTGATACAGGGTGATGATTTTGGGTGGAACTGATACAAGATGGTGATTTAAGGTGGAGCTGATACAGGATTATGATTTAAGGTGAAGCTGATACAGGGTGATGATTTAAGGTGGAGCTGATACAGGATGATGATTTAAGGTGGAACTGATACAGGATGATGATTTAAGGTGGAACCGATACAGGATGATGGTTTAAGGTGGAGCTGATACAGGATGATGATTTAAGGTGGAGCCGATACAGGATGATGATTTAAGGTGGAACTGATTCAGGATGATGGTTTAAGGTGGAGCTGATACAGGATGATGATTTAAGGTGGAGCCGATACAGGATGATGATTTAAGGTGGAACTGATTCAGGATGATGGTTTAAGGTGGAGCTGATACAGGATGATGATTTGAGGTGGAGCTGATTGAGAATGTGGCTTTAAAACAGAGCGTTTCCTCCTGAAAGAGGTACACTGAGCACAGTAGCAGTATAATCAATGTAATTACAGTACTTGTCTGTATTTTGCAGCTCTAGTATAAAATGTACTGCTTTTTGGAAGAATTACATAAATCTATAAGTTGGTGATTTATAATGAGCTCAGTTTAATGTGGCGTTACATCGGCAGGGAAGTAGGCTCTTTAGTGCTGCCTAATAAAAGACATGAGTAAAATCCCTGCCTGATAACTCAGTGATGATGGTGATGATGATGATGATGATGATGATGATGAGGGGGAGGCAGGGCTTTGACAACTCCTTAGACAATTCCAAAGACACCCTGCCTCCTACGCTTGTTCTTCTAGCATACACACACACACACACACACACACTCCGCAGGTCCACAGAGGCCGGAGTGGGATTGTTTTATCTCCTCTCTTCTAAAGAGTATTAATAGCTTCAAATAAAGGAGTTCTCAGATGAAAGCAATTCAATTAAGGGCATTTTGTTTTCTCTGGGAATACCCCCCCCATCCATCATCCCCCCCTCCCCCTCCCCCAAAACACAACATCCAAGTAAAAAGGAAGTTTTTCTCTTTGCTGGGAGGTGTGGATTCCTTTGTGTAACCCCCTGCACCACCCCCACCTCCCCACGCTCGCACTAATTGGGTTATTTAAGGATAATTGTTTAAATGAAAGGCTTTCCAGCTCCCGGTTAATCGACATGGACAGGGAGTTCATTGCAGATCACTGGGGCGGATGACTGCTCCGAACTGTTGCCAGATCCCATTTCTCACATTTTGGGAAAGGGGCTCTTAGGCACAGCTGATGGCGTCTGTGACTTAAGACGCGACGCTTGCTAGATCACATTCAGCACATCAGACGTTCCAGCTGATAGCAGAGATGTCGAGCGCGTGTGTCTGTTCCTGACTGCTTCCATATGGTGCTCCGATTCGAAGCCCAGCCTTGATGCAGCGGAATGAGATGCTCGGAGTTAACGCGCGCGTCGGATATGACATTCCGTACAATTACTGAACCTTCGTTTGCAATAATGACAGAATATCAGAGCAGCTGTGCAACAAAAAAGAGGGAAATCAGCTTAAACCCTGTCTAAATGTCTAATATTTGTCATTCAGTTTAATGAATTTAATGCTGTTTTATTATATTATATTATTATGATTATGTAATTGATGTAAAGGCATTTCATTTGTACTTGTAAGTCGTTTCTATCCTAAAGTGTTTTCTTTTGTATTTCAGCAAATAATGCAGATCATTTTGCTTGATTTATTAAATAATATTATGACATTATTTGCTAAATATTATAAAGGGCTTATTAATGGTTAAACACCTTAAAAACATAAGTAATCAGTTATTCCACAAATAATGTTTGCTTTCCCAGCAGCTCCCCACATTCCTCCGTACTGTTAAAGCTCAGATGTTGCTGGTTCCTGGTCTTACTGTGGCCTCTCCTCCAGTCAGTGTTCTAGTGGTCAGTGTTTGGCTTCAGCAGAGCTCTTTTAACCAGCCTTTCATTCTGCCTGTAGGTTTTCAGAATGAGAAAAAGGGACACATCAAACGTGCTGAATCTTTAAGTTAATCGTTCATTTAAACGGATGTATTTATTGGGGCCCAAGAGTGATCTGCTGCCCTAAGGTCAGTCAGCGTTCTAGCTCTCGGCTTCGGCAGAGCTCTGACTACAGTTGAACCCCAGCAGGAGCTGTAATTACGAATGATCCAGAACACAGCGGGAAAAACAAAGGATCGAAACAGGATCAAGTTTAAAATACCCAGTACCCGGTAATCTACATGTCCAGATGTTTGTGGACACCCCTTCTAATAAATGCATCCAGCTATTTTAAGCTGCACCCATTGCTGACACAGATGTGCAAATGCACACACACAGCTTGTCTAGTCCCTGTAGAGAAGAAGTACTGCCAATAGAATAGGACTCTCTGGAGCAGATCAACATCATGATCCTATTGGCTCCATGCTGCCTAATAATGCCAGGCGTAGTCTAGAGGGTATAAAGCCCCCCAGAATTGAGCTGTGGAGCAGTGGAGGAGCTGTGTTCACTGGAATGATGGTGCACAATCAATCAAATCCTCACAGCAATGCTCCTCCAAAATCTAGTAGAAAGTCTTCTTTTCTGGACAGCAGAGACAGTTACTCCAACAAAAGCAGCAATGAGCAGGTGTCCCAATATTTTTGTCGTATGACTGGATCGGCCCAGAATCAGCTTTTTTTCTTTCTTTTAAATTGTAGATGCTTTTCTATTTTCATCATTTTTTTTATTCTCTATAGATGGTTGTAATCATCACAGATCCACTTTAACAGTGTGACTGCAAACAAAGAAACCCTCCACACAAACACCCAGACTCCAGCACTCTGCTCTGCTGGAATTGCCTGTGAACGTTTGCTGATCTGTCAGCTGCTGAAGTGTGGCTCTCTTCTTCCCCCGACATCAATTCTCGTTTTTGTGAAGAAGTCTTTCTTTTCTCAAGCTTTGGAAAGCTCAAACACTCCTCCTCTGATTGGTATCACGGGAAAGTTTCTGAGCCCTAAAAAGAGTCGAGAATCTTCCACAGTGAATCAGTCTGGACGCGTCACTGCGATTCGGCTGCTCCGTCCCACTCAAAGGCCGGTCGTTTTGTCCATGAAGTCCCTTTTGTTGCTGGAAGGTTGTTATCTTGCTCTGTCACAGTAATTGGGCCAGCTCAGTTTGGGGAGGCAGGGTGGAGACGACATTTCTCAGTCTGTACCTGCCATCAAACACACCTCCAGCACCTCCAGCACCTCCAGCACCTCCTACTGTTTAGTGCAAAGCTTAACTATGTTTAATGATACATGTCAACCCCCCAGTGATGCTACTGCTTACCAAACACTTCACAGTTCTGCATTATGATTAATAATGAATAATAATTATAGGGATCAGTGGGTGAGATGTGTATAAAAAAGGTAAAGGTGCATGTATTTGTCACTGTAATGTGTCCTCTGCATTTAACCCATCTGGTAGTGAACACACACTCACACACCCAGAGCGGTGGGCAGCCAACTCCAGCGCCCGGGGAGCAGAGAGGGTAAAGGGCCTTGCTCAAGGACCCAACAGTGGCAGCTTGCCGAGCCCGGGAATCGAACCCACAACCCTGTTATCGATATCCCGGTGCTCTAACCACTGAGCCACCACTGCCCCACCTCCCCAAACTGAGCTGGCCCAATTACTGTGACAGAGCAAGATAACAACCTTCCAGCAACAAAAGGGACTTCATGGACAAAACGACCGGCCTTTGAGTGGGACGGAGCAGCCGAATCGCAGTGACGCGTCCAGACTGATTCCCTGTATACTGGTGTAACTGTACTGGTTGAGTGTGTGTATACTGGTGTAACTGTACTGGTTGAGTGTGTGTGTACTGGTGTAACTGTACTGGTTGAGTGTGTGTTTACTGGTGTAACTGTACTGGTTGAGTGTGTGTGTACTGGTGTAACTGTACTGGTTGAGTGTGTGTGTGTATACTGGTGTAACTGTACTGGTTGTGTGTGTGTGTACTGGTGTAACTGTACTGGTTGAGTGTGTGTTTACTGATGTAGTTGTACTGGTTGAGTGTGTGTATACTGGTGTAACTGTACTGGTTGAGTGTGTGTGTACTGGTGTAACTGTACTGGTTGAGTGTGTGTATACTGATGTAGTTGTACTGGTTGAGTGTGTGTATACTGGTGTAACTGTACTGGTTGAGCGTGGGTTTACTGGTGTAACTGTACTGGTTGAGTGTGTGTTTACTGGTGTAACTGTACTGGTTGAGTGTGTTTACTGGTGTAACTGTACTGGTTGAGTGTGTGTATACTGGTGTAACTGTACTGGTTGAGTGTGTGTGTTTACTGGTGTAACTGTACTGGTTGAGTGTGTGTGTACTGGTGTAACTGTACTGATTGAGCGTGTGTTTACTGGTGTGACTGTACTGGTTGAGTGTGTGTGTGTACTGGTGTAACTATACTGGTTGAGTGTGCGTAATGGTGTAGCTGCACTGGTTGAGTGTGTGTTTACTGGTGTAACTGTACTGGTTGAGTGTGTGTATACTGGTGTGACTGTACTGGTTGAGTGTGTGTTTACTGATGTAACTGTACTGGTTGAGTGTGTGTATACTGGTGTGACTGTACTGGTTGAGTGTGTGTTTACTGGTGTAACTGTACTGGTTGAATGTATGTTTACTGGTGTAACTGTACTGGTTGAATGTATGTATACTGGTGTAACTGTACTGGTTGAGTGTATGTTTACTGGTGTAACTGTACTGGTTGAATGTATGTTTACTGGTGTAACTGTACTGGTTGAGTGTGTGTTCTAGTGTAAAGATACTGGTTGAGTGTGTGTGTACTGGTGTAACTTAACTGGTTGAGTGTGTGTGTGTACTGGTGTAAATGTGCTGGTTGAGTGTGTGTGTGTGTTTACTGGTGAAAGATCAGTGAGGATTGCGTTACTAATAGACCGCTCTGCGGACACCCACACCTGTAGATGACCAGTTCCACAGACATGATGTAACACTGAGACACTCTGTCTGACCAGCAGAATCTCCAGCTATCAATCCCAGTTCTCTCTCACACACACACACCAACACACTCCCTAATATTTGTGCTACCAGCTAATGGAATTACTGGAATTATTATATCCCTATTATATTCCTAATATAATGTACATCCAATTAATTACTGGGCTAAACTGGGCAGGAACTCTCGTAGACTGGTGTGATCCTGGCCTGACTGGACAGACTGTCAGTAAAGAGCTGCTATAAGGGAAAACAGACCGCTCGGCTCATATATACACAGACAAACCTGCGACACTCCAATACACTGTTTACACACATCTGTATTATTAACGTATATCACACACCGTGTTTACAGTGTAGACTGCGCTAGCTAGAAAATGAGGAAGCAGAACCAAGTATTAGAGAGGAAAGGAGCTAATTACAGTTTATCTACATTAACCCTCACAAAGCATGTTATTATATTACATAAACTGACTCATAATTCACTGAATCAAGTCAAGGAACTCTCTGGGAGGAGGGCAGAATCCAAACTTTCAATCCAGACCACAATATTATTTGTAAATAGAGAAGATATTATTATTTATCATTTATTCATAAATGCGCCTTTCCAGGACCCCACCCGTGATAAAATAACATGCATAAATAAATCCACTAAAAATACAGTGTTGAAAAAAGCAAGTCATAAAATAGTTTCTGTTTTCTGACATTTCTGTCATTTCTTCACATCGAAACAAGCAGGATGGAGTCACAGGCTCGAACCCGTCCACTCAAAGCACATAGGACACTCTTTTCATACCTCAGAGTATAATGAAATATGAGTAATGCTTTATTTTAGAATGCACCAATTAGCACTTTATTAAAACCCTTTTATCAGTTTAAGTCATTTCTAACAGATGAACTCCCTCTGCATTAAGCTTTATTAATTATAATCTTCATCAGTACATCACTGAAGCTCTGCTATGTGCAGGTCAGTAATAATGAAAACATCATTAGTTGAAATACTATGAGGAGAACCTACAACACCTGGACTGTCCATTACATGACATGCAGCCACTATCTTATTACTCACACTTACAACAGGTGCATTTAGGTAGTCATTTATAATTCAATAGTCTGATTAACAGGGTGGTAAAAGTGTGCATTGTGCATTATCATTTTTAATAATGTAACTATTACTAATGTAACTAGTACTATCACACAACAGAGCTGAGGTTATGTACTAATAAAGGTTATAATGAGTGCACAATCCTAATGCAGAGTAAAAAAAGAGCTCTTAGAAATGTCTCATTCAGACTGAACTGAACAACAAACAAGACTTATTAAACAACTCTTATTAAAGGTTCTTTAATCACATCAAATCAAATCAAATGTATTTGTACAGCTTTTTATAACTGGTGTCACAAAGCTGCTTACAGAATCAGTAATTAGTAAAAAAGACAAGAAATCAACAACATAAGAAGACATGAAAAATCAAAGACCCCCAGTAAGCAACCAAAGACCACCATGCATGAGAACCTCCCTCAGAGCTGGAGGAAGAAACCTTGAGAGGAACAAAGTGGACCCGACCCGTCCTCCTCTGATCAGAACTATTTATAGATTATTGATAAAAGTCCCAGAACCACCTAACTGATCTACTACTCAGGTGTGCAACATATTCATAATCATAATAATAATCATGGTGTAGAATAACTTAATATAGTCCTGGCAGTGATGGTCAGAGTAATGAGAAGAATGATGGGTAATAGTGGTGATATGAACAGTGGCAGATAGTTAAGAGTCCATTAAGGTTGAACATGGTCATTAGGCAGGTAGAATAAAGGTCAAATAAACTCTTTAAAATGAAGTGTTACATGTGGTTCTGTTTGAAGAGCACAGCAGAACCTCAGTATTAGCACCTGAATTGTGAGGGGAAGTGAGGTTCTGACTGTGACCGTTCAAACAGGAATCAGGCAAGGCTGGGTCGGTTCTGAAGGAGTGTTTGATTGAATTTGTTGAGGTTTCTTTTTTGTAGTTTTGTGTGTGTGTGTGTGTGTGTGTGTGTGTGTGTGTGTGTGTGTGTGTGTGTATACCCATGTTGCAGTCACTGTATTTGATGTGATTTTAGGGTCTGGCAGAGGGACAGACTGCTCCGTGGGAAACGGCCAAGAAAGACGAGAACCGCAACAAGAATCGCTATGGCAACATCATTGCTTGTGAGTACCGAAAAAACGTGGAAACCTGAAATGAAGGAAGTGAAGCTGCATTGCTGAAGCACCACACACTCAGACATGCTGTCATAGCGTGTGACTGCTGCAATGTATTAAACTAAAGTGTACATTTAGTACATAAAACTGCTCTGACCGATGATGATGATGATGATGATGATGATGGAGAACTGATCCCTTCAGTGGAGAATCAGTAGTAGCTCTGATGAAGCGTCTCTGCTCCATGGCATTTAGCTAGCAATGACGCTAGCCACACCTCTTCTTATAAGTACATTCAGCAGCAGTAAGATGCACCAACCATATGTCCAAAAGTATCCAGACACTCCTTTTAATTAGTGAATACCATTAATACCCTTGATTTCAGAATTACAGTATATTTATAGATGACTGATAACTCATTAGCTATTCAAGGCTGTTGTGGTTCAGAGTGCTGGGATGTGTGGCAGTAATAGTATGACAGTGTTTACAGTAGTAATATGGAGCAGAGCTGAGTTTTACGCTGCTAACACCATAAAAACTGATCTTACTTTGGGAGAACACCTCAGCCTAAAGATCAGAGGCAGCTCTTATTAGTGTGTAATCTAATAAGTGTGAGAAAAACAATCAGTGCCATCCCACCACTAATGACCTGTACTGGACTGTACTGTACATGATTAAACTGGCCACTCATTATAATAATTTCACCAAGCTCAAACTCAACAGCTTGTAGAACATCTCTAAAACCAGTCCTGAGCACAAGGAGGACCATCATTTCAAGCAGCGCTTCCAAAAGCAGCAGCAGCTGTGACTCACATTGATTACCAGTGGCTCGCAATGACTCTCATCGGCTCTCAGTGGTTCCCAGTGGCCTCCAGTGAGTCCTAGTCGCACCTAGTTGCTCCCAGTGGCTCCCAGTGACCCCCAATGACTTAGTGACTCCTGGTGACTCTTTGTGAGTGTCTATAAGTGACTCCCTGTGACTCCCAAATGGCATCAATTGACTCTCAATGAATCCCAGTGACTCTCAGTGATTGCCTAGTTACACCAGTGACCCCCAATTATTTAGTGACTTTCAGTAGCGTCCACTGTCTCTCTGAGATTCTGTGTCTTTTAGTGACTCTCAGTGACACCCAGTGACTCTCAGTGGTTCCCAGTGGTCTCCAGTAAGTCCTAGTCACACCTAGTTGTTCCCAGTTGCTCCTAGTGGCTCCCAGTGACCCCCAATGACGTATTGACTCTTAGTGGCTCAGAGTGGCTCTCATTGAATTTCAGTAGCTTCCACTGACTCTCAGTGATTCTGTTTCTTTCAGTGACTCTCAGTGGCATCCAGTGACCCCCTTAGTGACTCTCT